>NC_091161.1:4095304-4262495 GCF_040958095.1 Procambarus clarkii | reverse complement strand
GGGCACACCTTCGTATTGCTGAAAAGAGGCAGAGAAAGCAGTACCAAGCCGCACCCGAAAAGAACGACGAGAGAGGAAGCTGCGGAGAGAGAGAGATGATCACGAAGGCCAAAAGAATGAAACTGGGATAGAATATGATATCGCCAAGTGGTGTCGTAAGCCTTTTCCAGGTCAAAAAGGACGGCAACAAGGGAGGTCTTCGCAGCAAAAGCAGTACGAATATAGACCTCCGAGTTCACCAGGACATCAGTTGTGCTGCGGCACTTCCAGAAACCAAATTGAGAAGGGGAGAGGAGGTGATGGTGTTCCAGGAACCACATCAGACGAACGTTAACCATACGTTCAAAGAGTTTGCAGACACAACTTGTGAGGGCAATAGGGCGAAAGTCCTTAGGGGATGTTCCCAGAGACCCTAGTTTGCGAACAGGAAGGACAACGACATCGAGCCAGTCCTCAGGGACTGACGACGACTCCCAGATCCGATTATACAGACTCAGTAAATACCGAGACGTGCACGGAGGGAGATGGCGAAGCATCTCATAATGAATAGCATCGGAGCCCGCCGCCGTAGAACCGCAGAGGGCAGAACGAAGCAAAACGAAGTTCAGAGATAGAGAAGGGATTGTTATAGGGAAGCCGAAGATAAGTGCAGAAATCCAAAGGACAAGACTCAAGGACAGGTTTACGAAGAAGGAAAGATGGGGAAGATGAAGACCAGAGCTAACAGAAGAAAAGTGGGAACCCAGTTCGGTAGTGTTACGGCCCTCTCGGGACGCAACGGGGTTCTTACTCTGATGTTGTTAGAGGAAGTTGTATCCGACCCCAAGCCAGTAGTGGCTTTCAAGGGATGAGATCCGTGACGCAAGTAACTTAAAGGGGAAGGGAAATAAAGTCAAGAACTTAATATAATAACCACCACCAATAAATAATATATAAAAAGATTACACGGGGGGAGGGGTATTAACACTATACACAAACGTCTTCTCCTGAAGACTCTGGATCTAAGCTCTCGGTGCCAAGTCCTCGGTGCTTTCGTGGCCTCACAACGAATCCTTTTAGAAGCTGAGCCTACCCTGGCCACAGGTCAGCCAACACACAGGTCCACTGGGGGCACCGCCGTGGAGGCCGTCAACCACAAGTCCAGCAGGTCTGCTGGCAGGTTCCGGACCAACCCCGCTGGTCAGGCCACTCCACGAGCGATATTAGGGTAACGCCCTAGACAGGAGCCTCGTGTGATACCACAAATCACTCTCCTGTCCTCGATACCCCAGTGGATAATCGTCTCCAGCAGTCGGTCCCGGGTAATCCTTCTACTGCCACTCCACTGGCAGGGTAACACCACAGTGTTCTTCCGGGGGACGACTTCACAGCTGCTGCAGCAAAGCACAAGGTATGGAGACGGCTGCCTTGGGAAGACTGACTCAACTTCCATCACAGCAGTCCCAGGTCGACTCTGTAAGCAGACACGTCATCAATAACAGGGACACTAAAACATCTCACTTACAGGCTCAGACACAAACGCCCGACATATCCACTCCATAGATGGCGTTGTAGACTGAGCACCACCTCACCAGAGGTCAGCGGCGGCGGTGTTGAGTGCTGAACGGGACTGGAAACTGGCCCTCGTAGCCAGTACACGTCCATTTGGTGGGGGTTTTGGGAGCTGACCCACAGATGGCGCGGTCGTCACTGCTCCGTGCTCGGACGCTGGATCCGGGTTTGTAACAGGTAGCGACCTGCAACGGGTCCGCCACAAGAGTACCATGGAGGTGAAGGACAGGTGAAACATAGGAATGAACTTACCTGCTATCTTGCGGATACGCTACCAGATCTGTGGCAGAGGTTTTTTGGACGTAATGGAGGAGACATAAGATGCCCAACATTCACGTTTAGCCGTAAGGATGGCCCTATGGGCCACCGCACTCACCTTCCGAAAGAAAAGAAAAGAATCGGCCGTCTGCTGATGGCGGTGAATCTTCCAGGCTGCACGCTTACAGCGAATAGCCCGAGCACAGTCTGCATTCCACCAGGGAACGCACTTCCGTGTACCCCGAGAGGAAGAGCGAGGAATAGAGAGCGAAGGGCAGCGTCGAAGACATTGACCTCTCCCTTCTGCCTCTCCCTCGCTCTCTCCTCCTTTTTCATGACAGAGACAGTAGCACTGAGGGTAAAGAGGTTCCAGTCTGCTTTCGCAAACTGCCACCTTGGGAAGGAGAGGGGAGGGCGAAAAGAGAAAAAGGAAACAAGGATGGGGAAATGGTTCTGCCATGGAGGTCATCAAGAACCTGCCACTTCAAATCTAAGTAAAGAGAAGAAGAGCTAAGAGAAAGATCAAGACTGGAAAGGGTGCGAGTTCGAGAGTCCAAATGCATGGGCTCACCAGAATTCAGAAGAGACAGGGAAGAAGAGAGGATAAACATCTCAAGAAGGTGACCCCGGGTGTTCATCAGAACATCACCCCAAAAGGAATGATGACAATTGAAATCACCCAACAGGAGCACAGGCTCTGGCAAGGAGTTCAGTAAGTGTTTCAGATCAGGAAGAGAAAGCGGGACACTCGGGGGGAGATAAATGGAACAGTGTACCATTTCCCCACAAAGTACGAGCAGAAGAATGGAGAGACGAAGGAAAAAGTAAGGGGACAAAGGGAACATCAGAGCGAATCAAGAGAGCAGAAGAGTTAGGAGCCCCAGCAACAGCTGGGAAAGGGGGGGAAGGAATAGCCATGAAAGCGACCAGGACGAGCACCAAGCATCGGCTCCTGGAGACAGACACAAAGGGGCGAAAACCGTGAAATCAGAAGTTGGCGAAATAACCTTGAACGTTCCATTGAAGAATAGACATCGACGAGAAGAGAAAGGACAACAACAGAGAACAAGGAAGAAACAAAGGCGAAAGAGCAACACAGCACATTAAAGAATGTCAGGGTCGGGATCAGGGTCAGCAAAGTCAGGGTTAGGGGGCATGGGTAAACTGAGCAAAGACGGAGGGAAGGAAGCGGGAGAACAGATCAGAGGAGGACGGAACCGAGAGGAGCAGTCAAGGACAGCAGCAGGAAGAGGGGGAGGAGAAAGAGGGGAGCGCACCTCAGAAAGGGCAGCAACCGAGAGGGAAGCGGGATCCAAAGAAACCTCCATAGCAGGAACAGGGGGTGCAACCACCAAAATGGGAGGGGAAGGAGCGATAGAGGCAAAAGTAGGGGCCGAGGAAGAAAGCGAAACCTTCTTACCCGCCGGGGAGGAGGAAGGAGAGGAGCCAGGCTTATGCTTCTGACTTAAAGAGACAGGTGTCCCAGCAACTACGTACCGGGCAATGGATTCTAGCGTCTCAACAGGAGAAGCTGAACGAGAGCGCACATGATGGTCGTTTGGAGAGCGATGGACACCAACCCGCATCGACAGGCGGCGGGGAGAGCCGATAGATGGAGGAAGAGGATGGGAAGGAGGATCGGAGGGAGACGAGGAAGAAGACACAGGAGACAAGACAGACCAGGTAGAAAGAAGGGGAACCCCAGACAGAGGACCAGGAGGTGGACCATTCGGGACAGAACTGAAAGGAACAGAGGAGGGGGCAGTGGGCATATCAGGGTCCAAAGGCCCGGAAACGGCTGTGAGTCTGAAGAACGTGGGAAGGACGAGGAGAGGAAGAGCGCAACACATGAGCATAAGAGATATTAGCATGAGGCGGGAGCCAGCGAACCTGGCGCCTCACCTCAGGAAAAGATAAACGCTCCCGGTGCTTCAAGTTGAGGACGGCTGCCTCAAGCTTGTAATGGACACATGCACGGGAGAAGGCCCGGTGAGGCCCATCCTATAGGATGGGCCTCACCGCAGTTGAGGTAACGAGCCCGGGGAGAAGTGCACTCCGACTTAAAGTAACCTTCGCCACCACACAAAGGACAGAGAGACAGTCCCAGAGCAGCGGAGGGCACCATGCCCAAACCTCCAGCACTTGTTACAGAGCCTAGGAGAAGGAATGTACTCCTGGACAGAGCACCTGGCACCAGCAAGAATGACAGAGGATGGAAGGGTCCTACCATCAAAGGTAATCTTCACAACCCGAAGGGGTTCACGGCGACTACCACGAGGGGGACGAGTAAACGTGTCCGCCTGGAGAATAGAATGGCCCTGGGCATCAAGGACATGTCGAATATCGTCGTGGCAGTCCCGCAGATTCCGAACACCGGTCGCAACATGAGGCGGGAGGAGAATGGTGCCAACACTGGCATTCAACTGAGCGTTCTTTGAGACCCGAACAGGGGTCTCGCCAAGGCAGGATAAGGCAGCCAAGCGGGAAGCTGCATCCTGAGAAGGAGCAGCAACGACACGTGTACCGAGACAAGTGGGGTTGAAGGTAACAGAGGCATCCAAGGAATCAACGAGATTTCGATGGAGGGAGAAATCATCAGGAGGCGCAGAATCAAGAGGGAGGAGATAAAAATATTTGGCCCACGAAGCGGGACCAAACAAGGCTTGATAGGTATCAGAACGGGAAGGAATCGGGTGAGGGCGGCCGTGTCGTGGACGGCGTTGAGAACCCCCAGAGAAAGAGGGGGTTAAAAGGAGCAGTAGTTACAACTAGAGATGGAGCCGTGCCAGGAGACGAGGTAGTTACCACTGGGGGCTTGGGGCTCGACCCAACCACAGAGGGAGGGAGGGGAGCCGAGGGGAGGAGTCAGAGAGTCCAAAGGAGGAGCAAGGTCAGGGCCCAATGCAGCAGAGGCTACAGAGCCCGGTCTTCCAACACGGACAGACTCGGGGGCTTGGTCGCCCACCCTACGAGCCTGAGAAGGTAAAAGAGAAACTGAAACATCGGTTAACATCGCTACGAAAAAGAAATATTCATTCACGAATGTGCCCCCCACAGCCACCATGGAGCCACAATTAGAGGCAGGACACCCAACAAGAAGCTATAGCCGATCATGCCTGGGCCACCTACGGGTGCGTCACGAGTATACGCCCCACAAACCGCTCCCTTAAGAACCGACAGTCCGTCGAGATCGGGTTCAGTGACGAAAGGGAGATTGACAATAAAAGGTTCCCCTCGCTCTCGACGTTGGGTACTACAGTTCTACGGGTGCAAGAGTATGCCTCCTCAAGCACCCGGGCGTCAAAATAGAGGATGTCCAAATAAATAACCAAAACAAGCAAAAGGTTGGCAGGAAACGACAAGCAGATAGGACAACAGGGGAGAGAAAAACGAAACAGAAGGGAAAGGAAAAGTCGCTCAGCACAATTGGAGAGGACGGCAGCAGGACCACAAGGCTACAAAAGGACAGAGGACTGCCCCAAGGAGCATCACACTCCGGCAGCCGCCCACTAAGCCCCCTCACGGCACCAACGAGCTGAGCCGGGAGGGGGCCAAGCTTGTATAGCATAAGGTAGTATTGAAAAGATTATAGAAAAAGATCAATTCGTAAGGTAGTCTTGAAAAGGTCGCTTTGTATGATCCCTCACAGGAAAAGATTCAGTTTGCCTCACGAGTGTCTGTCAGTCAGAAAGAGATTCAGCTAGCCTCAAAGTGTCCGTCAGTTAGGAAGAGATTCAGGTATTCTTGAAAATATCTATGGAAAACACCACCATGGAAGCCGCTAACACTGTTCATCTATGCTACTTGTATCAGATACATCAACACTGAAGGCAGAAAACGATTCGTCTATGTATCATCTAAATATATTGTAGATAGCATAGGATTGCAAGGGTGATGCTCAGAGCTACAACTGGATACGCTTGCTTTATCGTCCTCATAGGTGCTGTATCACATGCATCCGACCTTTGCGTTAGGTCCTTATTGTGCATAGCTTCACCAATATTATGACCCTTATGTTCTTAAAAGAATAACAATAAAAGGTTCCCGTAGGTGGCAGCATACTTGGCCCTCTCCTCTTTCTCATCTACATTAATGACCTTCCAAATGCCTCCCAACACCTCAAACCAATTCTATTTGCTGACGACACAACCTTCATTTACTCCAGTCCTGACCCTCTTGCTCTAAATGACACAGTAAATACTGAGCTAAATAAAGTCCATCTTTGGCTAACTGCCAACAAACTCACCCTTAACATTGACAAAACTTTCTATATTCTGTTTGGCAATAAATCCTCTAGTCATATAAATCTCAAAATAAACAATACCCAAATTTGTAACAAATTAGATGGCAAATTCCTTGGCATTCTCATTGACCACAAGCTAAATTTCCAGGGACACATTCTAAATATATCAAAAAAAGTTTCAAAAACTGTGGGCATTCTTTCTAAGATCAGATATTATGTACCACGCCCTGCCCTGGTGACTCTCTATTACTCCCTTATCTATCCTTATCTCAACTATGGTATTTGTGCTTGGGGTTCTACTACCCAAAATCACTTACGTCCTCTAATTACCCAACACAAAGCTGCTATTAGAACAATATCCAACTCTGGCCCCAGACATCACTCGGTACCCCTACTCAAATCTCTGAATATGTTAGATATTAAGTCACTGCACATTCTCTCATGTGTATTATACATATATAAAACGCTAAACTATAATGCCAATCCTGATCTTAAAAGCTTCATTGAAGGTTGTAACAGAACCCATGAGCACCACACCAGAAATAAATACAGTTTTGATATTCCTAGAGTACGTCTTAATCAAACTAGAAATGCTCTGCAAATCAAGGGGCCCAGAATGTGGAATGACCTTCCCAACCATGTTAAAGACTGTACCTCTCTCAACCAGTTTAAGATAAAAACTAAACACTACCTAATAAATTCCCTGTAATCTACCTCACTCCTCTATTGTCAACCCATGTCTGTTATTTTCTTTTTTTTTAATCAACACTGTCAACCTATTGTATTTGTGCTGCTTTTTCAGTCATGTTTCCCCCTTTTTTTATCTTTATTTGTATTTGTTCTCAACACTTTTTATTCTTTATGCTCAATTAGTATTAAGTTCTAGATATTTCAGTCTCCGTGGTGTAGTGGTAAGACACTCGCCTGGCGTTCCGCGAGCGCTATGTCATGGGTTCGTATCCTGGCCGGGGAGGATTTACTGGGCGCAATTCCTTAACTGTAGCCTCTGTTTAACGCAACAGTAAAATGTGTACTTGGATGAAAAAACGATTCTTCGCGGCCGGGGATCGTATTCCAGGGACCGTAGGATTAAGGACTTGCCCGAAACGCTACGTGTACTAGTGGCTGTACAAGAATGTAACATCTCTTGTATATATCTCAAAAAAAAAAAAAAAAAAAAAAAAAAAAAAAAAAAAAAAATATTAATGTTTTTCTTGCCCGAAACGCATTGTGTAATAGTGGCTTTAGGCATTGTATGTACTAGCTCTATCTATATATCAATCCATTAATGTAACATCACTTGTATGTATATACCTTACCTGAATAAACATCTGAATCTGAATCTGAATAAGGTTTGAATTTCACCGACAGAGCACGATCTTTCAACACCACCTCAGACAGGTGTTTGGGAGCCAGAGGCGCGTGCACCACCCATGGTTGCTTATTCAGTACTAACCCAGCCAGCAGCCCTAGGGCATTCTGGGAATTTTTTCCAAGATGGCTGCCTCTCACTGGAGGTCCTAAAAGTCAATTTCGTACACAACCAACCTCGTACACATTTAGAATTGGTACCGAAAAATCAAAGAGTTTTCTTGGTTGGCGCAGTTTCCCGCCGACTGAGAATACTCGGTTGGCGCAGTTAAGTGGTTAAACGGGTATGACCAATGCATAATCTCGCGAGAGCCGTTTCCCACCGCCGGTTTTGGTGGTAAGAGAAAGGCCGTGGTGACATGCTACCCTTAAGAGCACGCAGCTTGTTACCAGTAACAGAAGATCAGTGATCCTGTCACCGGGCAAGGATTGAGGAATGAATAACTGGGTAGAAGTTGAAATAAGGAACACCTTTGGGGGAAATGGGTCAAGTGCGGCTAGCCTCCTTCACAACAACATCAGCAAGCGCATTTAAGGAAACGCCTATATGACTGGGAACCCAGCAAAACTCGACTGTCTGAAATCTACAGGAGATAAGAAACAGTCATTATTGAATTTCGACGACTACAGGATGGACAGGATTAGAGGACTCCAGAGCCATTAGGGCACTGCGAGTCTACTACAACAAAGGAAGATTGACAGCGAGAAAGCAGTTGACGAATAGCATTCAAAATTACATAGAGTTCTGCCATGAAGATGCCTCCAGAGGCAGGCGACACATACAGGTGCACTCAGGAAATACAACAGAGTAGCCTACATTATCGGCAGACTTGGATACATCTGTGAATATGGATAAAGCAGGAGTGTGAATAAAAGTGAGCAAGGAAAATTCGTTTCAGAACTGTAGGAGGGGTAAAAGCTTTACTCATGTGGGGTCAAAACTTAGGAATAGGGACCCACTATAGGGGCAAAGATGGAATGACACAAGGAAAATCATTGGCAAGACGATCCGAGAGAGAGAACCTTGCCAGCAAGACAGTCACACAGAAAGGGGAAGGTGGTGAAAGGGAACAGGGTCCACAGGAGGGGTAATGGTCAAAGTACGACATTAGCAAGAGTGAGGGTGTTGTAGGGACCGCGCAAAGTAGTAAAGACAGTAATGATACACTGATCCACAGGACACAGGATGCCGGTTACAACATACAGGCTCTGGGTAGGAATCAAACGAAAGGCACCAGAACTGAGGCGTAGCCTAGTACAGTGAAGAGCATCAAGACGACGAAGAGTTGAGGGAAAGGCAGAAGTAAGTAATTATCAAAAAGAAGGGACCAAACCGGGAAGATTATGTAGCACTATCAAATGTGTGGGATAATCAGAGGGCGCTAAATATCACCAAGGACGCTAATACGAGAACAGAAACGCATAAGGCGAACGATATCAAAAGTATCCGAGTCACCAAGAATACCATTGTGATACAAACAACCGCGAGGGACGGTCGGAAAACAAGACACACGCTCGTCCCGGAAGTCAGGACATTCAACAAGGATGTGAACGACCGTAAGAGGGACAATGCAATTAGGATAATGTGCACTCTACATTATTAAACAGTTAACACTGAAAAGCATCACTGAAAGTACTCAGAGTATGGGTAACGATGTGTATCAGTGCTATACCGACGGCTCTGTAGAAGAATGTGGACGATGTACCGAATGTGCATGTAATATATATGAACACATACAGCAATGAAGCACGTCAATGACTGGGCAAGTACAACTCAAACTGAACTTGCAGGGCATATACCTTGCCACTGAATTTTTAAAAGACAAAGGCAGTGAACTTTTATACTGTGACTCGCAGAGTGCACTCCTGGCATTGAACGCACATAGTAGTGACACCCAGAAAATAGTCAGTGATATTCGAATGAATGTTTTAGCTGCTAAAGAAAACAGATTTGAAATTAAATTCCTATGGATACCATCACATGTTGGCATCTCAAGGCATGACAAAGACAGCCTGTAGAAAAAACCAGTGGTAGAAATTGATATGGGTGTTTCATTAGCAGTGACAAAGAGAATACTTAAACAAATATCTAATGCAGATCTCACCAACCTAACAAATTCACAAAGACCTGAAAGTTGTAGCATTAAATATTATGATGGATATCGTGAGGAGACATTCACATATGGGACTATAGAACAAGAACCTAGCAATGTGATGTTATAGTGGCCAGAATACGCCTGGGATATAGACGTATCTGGCAGCTTTCTCAAAACCCAAATGTCGAGTACACAATGTGTCAACTTTGTGAAAGAGAAAACATGCACTCTCTTGAACATTATATTGTAGATTGACTGACTTTCGCCCTCCTGGGCTAAGGTATGCTGAATTGTGTAATTACTATATGAGTACTGGAACACTTGATGATATATTGGACTTGTACCAAAGATTAACCATGTAATGTATCAATTATACAATGTGTGTATGTGATGTAACTATATAACCTGAGCTTGTAAAAGCACCTTAATCACCTTCAGTGATTAAGCACTTAATTGCACACTAGTTTCTCTATCAGCTATCTCACCCTGTCAGAGTAAAAGAGACAAATGTATGTGAATGCATGTGTGTGTGTGTGTATATATGTATGTATATATGTATATTGTCGGGGGGGTAGTATCCTCAACCGCTTGACGAGGGGCGAGTAACAGTATACAAGATATCCCAGTACTTTATCCTGTCCACGGTCGCGAACGTCGGGGTGTCTCTCTCTCTACATGGACACCTGTTACGGACCCGAGTCCAGCGTCCGAGCACGGAGCAGTGACGACCACGCCATCTGTGGGTCAGCTCCCGAAACCCCCTCCAAATGGACGACGCCATCTAGTGAGGACGAGATATACCGGCCACAAGGGCTGGTTTCCCGTCCTAATCAGCTCATGACATAGCCGCTGCTGACCTCTGGTGAGGTGATGCTTAGGCAGCAACGCCATCTATGGAGTGGATAGGTGGGCGTTTGTGTCTATGCCTGTAAGTGAGGTGCCCTAGAGTGTAACTAGTACTGATGACGTGTCTGATTACAGAGTCGACCTAGGACTGCTGGATTGGACGATGGGCAGTCTACCCAAGGCAGCCATAGTACTCACCTAATTGTGCTTGCGGGGATTGAGCTTTGGCTCTTTGGTCCCGCCTCTCAACTGTCAATCAACTGGTGTACAGATTCCTGAGCCTACTGGGCTCTATCATATCTACATTTGAAACTGTGTATGGAGTCAGCCTCCACTACATCACTTCCTAGTGCATTCCATTTATTAACTTCTCTGACACTGAAAAAATTCTTTCTAACGTCTCTGTGGCTCATCTGGGTACTAAGTTTCCACCGGTGTCCCCTTGTTCGTGTCCCACCCATGCTTAAGAGTTTGTCTTTGTCCACCCTGTCAATTCCCCTGAGAATTTTGTAGGTGGTTATCATGTCTCCCCTTACTCTTCTGTTTTCCAGGGATGTGAGGTTCAGCTCCTTTAGCCTTTCCTCGTAGCTCAATCCTCTCAGTTCCGGGACGAGCCTGGTGGCATACCGCTGAATCTTCTCTAACTTTGTCTTGTGTTTAACTAGGTATGGACTCCAGGCTGGAGCTGCATACTCCAGGATTGGTCTTACATAAGTGGTATACAGGGTTCTGAAAGATTCCTTACACAAATTTCTGAAGGCAGTTCTTATTTTGGCCAGTCTAGCATATGCCGCTGATGATATTCTTTTGATGTGGGCCTCTGGGGACAGGTTCGGTGTGATATCAACCCCCAGATCCTTCTCTCTATTTGACTCTTGCAGGATTTCCCCTTGTCGGAAAATCCGACACCATTTAATAATAATATCATACAGACAGATAATAATTGCTGCTGTATTGTATACACAAGTTAACCCATAGAAAACGTAACTTGTAGTGGAATTACCGTCTATAGAAAACGGAATATCATTACCACATACTATTATAAAATCACCACCTATTATGGTGGGAATTATTCTTAAATACATTAGTCTTTGGACTTTACCATCATAAAAACATCTTATATAAATTAACTTAATTATCAGAATTAAAATAGAGTAAATGTGACCCTTCTATCACTTACTGTCATCTGGACAAAGTAAGCCAGGCGTCAGTGGTGAGGGAGTGGTCAGGCATTGTTGTTGTCACCTCCGAGACGCGTGGAGCAAATTCGGCTCCTATCATATCTGGACAATGTCGGTCAGTAGTATGGAGTGTTAGACATTGTTATTGTATGAGACCAGAGGCATGGGAGCAATTCGGTTCCTGTTAATTTTACTTGGACGAAGTGTCATGGAAACCAAAGGTGTACCATCATCAACACGCTGTCAACAAATTCAAGTTAAGTGTTCTGCCGAAACCCATTTATCTTTCATTTATGGCCATTAATGTCAGTGGATATAGGGTTGGCTGGTTGGAGCATGAGATCGCCTCATACTAAAGGTAATTAAGCCTAGGTCTGTATGGTTCCATGTACAGTGTTTTCTCTGATATAGCTGTCATATATTAGGATTCTGGCTTCACAGCTAGCGCCCTTTTGACAGGTCAAGACGAGGAAGCATGCTTTGTGTACCAGTTACTGGGTGATGGACGCTACCTCACACGAGGGAAAATGTGGTGTCTACATCCTGGTTATACCTGGTGGACTAAGGCCTGCTGTACAATAAGATAAGGAACCTGCACATTCACTGCACATTCTCTCATGTGTATTATACATATATAAAACGCTAAACTATAATGCCAATCCTGATCTTAAAAGCTTCATAGAAGGTTGTAACAGAACCCATGAGCACCACACCAGAAATAAATACAGTTTTGATATTCCTAGAGTACGTCTTAATCAAACTAGAAATGCTCTGCAAATCAAGGGGCCCAGAATGTGGAATGACCTTCCCAACCATGTTAAAGACTGTACCTCTATCAACCAGTTTAAGATAAAAACTAAACACTACCTAATAAATTCCCTGTAATCTACCTCACTCCTCTATTGTCAACCCATGTCTGTTATTTTTCTTTTTTTTTCTTTTTTTTTAATCAACACTGTTTGTCAACCTATTGTATTTGTGCTGCTTTTTCAGTCATGTTCCCCCTTTTTTTTTTTATCTTTATTTGTATTTGTTCTCAACATCTTTTATTCTTTATGCTCAATTAGTATTAAGTTCTAGATATTAATGTTTTTCTTGCCCGAAACGCATTGCGTAATAGTGGCTTTAGGCATTGTATGTACTAGCTCTATCTATATATCAATCCATTAATGTAACATCACTTGTATGTATATACCTTACCTGAATAAACATCTGAATCTGAATCTGAATCTGAAACCTCTTCAATGTATGTAGTCTAATACTGTAGTTTGATTGGCTGCATATATATAAATTCAATTAATATAAACCCCCCCTAATGTGTAGAGGATCGATTTGTGAGATTATGAGATTATTGCAGAAATACAGTCCACTTATCATTATACAAATTGCTATCGAAGTATACAAATTAACGTAAATATAAATTCATATAAATTAAATAAATATAAATCTCACAGGTCGGTTCCCACATTATTTGGACCTTCAGAACCGGATTATTCGGTCTTTTGAACCCACATTTGGTCATCTTAGTACCGGATGAACCAGTTAACCAGTGGATTCATTAAATATACTAGTGCAGTGTGATTTAAACAAAGGCTAGCAGTCAAAGACGGCGGCGTTGCCTCAAGCGAGTTCACAAGCCCCGCTCAGTTCAGATCAGCCTCGTAAGCGGTTTCATGCACACCCACAGATTTGGTGGCGTGTTATTCTGTGAAATGACAGCGCTAATATTGAAGCCAGCCAAATTAGTGGCTGTGTCGGGAGATTGTTCATGGATTTCGTGGTGTTAAATTTCGCAAGAGATTATCTACGAATTTTGTGGAGTTTATTTCGCGAGGTCACTAATAATATTTAATACTTCTTGATAATATTAGAAGTTTTATAGAGCTAATTAAGAGGCTATTATCAATAATTGTGTATATTATTTCTCCAAAATAGAGAATTATTTAATATATATTGCACTAGTGATCACAGTATAATATTTACTAATTGCCAACCCACAACAGGGTAGGATATTACCATTGACTAGTTGAACTATTATAGTTCATCCTAGTCCCACTACCATAGTCAGTTGTACCAAGAAATTCTCAACTTACAAACTGTTGCAAATGGTGCAATGGATCAAATACATAAGATTCAGGCCGAAGAAACCCTCTCAGCTCAAAGTGACCTCCTTCAAAAGCTGGAAAAACAGATCAATCTCCTTCAGATTCACCAGGCGGCTTCCGAATATGACCAAGAGCAACAACAACTTCATGACTCCCTGATAATTAGCTCACCTGATCTACCTGATGAACAACAAGGTGAGAATTGTTGTAACATAGCCCACACCCTAATTAATTCAAAGATCAGAGTCAGTGTTGAAATCAAATCAGCTATTAGGATAGATAGTGACAGTCCCCGTCACAGTAGGAGAATGCTCATCAAACTTGCAAATCCCTCTGCGAAGTTTGACCTCATACAATCAGCTGCTAAGCAAAAAACCAACCTCTATATAAATGAGTGTCTTACAAAGCAGCGTGGATCCCTCCTCTTCAGGCTGCGTCAAATTCGCAAACAAAACCCTGGTCTTATCAAGCAGTGCTATACTAGGAATGGAACGATTTTTTGCGAAGAAAGAAAGTGCAGGAAAAAGATATGAAATAAAGTGTGACCAACAACTACTGGCCTTCTTAAGTGATTGTGGTATATCTGAAAACCTGAACCCGACCAACGCCAGTACTTAAAATAACTCTTTCAGTGCCTGAGCCTAACCTAACTTAATCTAACTTTGTCTAAGGTGCTGTCTCTGCCTTACCATTTACCTAATGTTCTCTCATTCATATAATTTCCTAAATAATCCATCAAATCTCCATGCACTTATGCAAGCATCTACCTCAGTTTCATTGTAAAATTTTACTCTTAAATCTAATCTTACCCTATTCCATTTAAATTTTAAATTTAATTGTATTGATCTATGTCATTTATTAAAATCAATTATTGATCTCATTTTTGTTCTTTTAATTAAGTTCATACTAATTATAGGTTAAAACTAAGCTAAATAAAATTTATTATCTTTAAGATTATTTTACTTTACAATTATCATTGTCAAATTTTTTTTTATATATTCATCTTGACGTCTCTACTGATTTTTTGTTCTCTCCACCAAACTTGTGTATCCTCCATTTCTATCTAGTGACCTTAATTCTACCTCTAATTGTTTCAATTCTTTTGTTTACTTGCATTTATTGTTGTGGTTTGCCATAATTATTCTCTAATTTTAGCAGACTCAATACTTTGTAAGCTCTTATTGTATTGTTATATTATTATATTGCGGTGTTTTGCTATAATTACTTTCTATTTTACAGCAGATTTAGTTTTCATCTGTTCCTGTAATTGCTTATCTTATTGTATCGTGACATTCTTATCTATATGCTTACTGATATTGATCCTGATCGAAATCTTCTGTCCCATATCCACACTAATCAGCACATTGATCATCATTATTGCAGGTACTACACAGCAAATCTTGCAAAAAACAAACTCCTAAACAGCACCTGCTTATATCAGTTTACAACCAAAATGTTAGGTCACTTGGTAAACATTTTGATGATATAAATGCACTACTTACAGCACTAGGTACTAACTTATCTTTCATCATTTTAACAGAAACTTGGCTAAGTAATGACTATACCCAACTCTACAATTTAGCTGGCTATAAAGCCATTCATAACTGCAGGCCTAATAAAAAAGGTGGCGGTACAGCAATATATTACAAAGATACCTTCATTTGCAATAGTGTCATTAGTGATAAAGACGACTATTGTGAATATACCTTTGCCAAGTTCTCCAGTAAATCCCTTAAATCCTCCCTGATAATCGGTGCCATCTATAGATTTCCTAATACCAACATAGCTTTATTCTCTGACAATGTAAGGAATCTTATCATAAATAACAATCTCAACAAAAATCATATCATTCTGGGAGGTGATTTCAATATTGACCTGGGTCTTCAAAACAACCCTCAAGTTGACTATTTCCGTAACAGCATGCACTCCTGTATGCTAATTCCCACAATCACCAAGCCCACCCGAGTCACTCAAACATCTGCCACTACCCTGGATCACCTATGGACTAATATAACAGCTCCCCTTACATCTGGGGTAATTTATGACAGAACAACTGACCACTATCCTACCTTCCTCATAGCAAACATTGACACATCACCACCAGAAACCAAAAAACTTTCATTCAGGCTACATAGTGAATCAGCTTTAGGCAATCTCTCTAATGCACTTCACAATATTAACTGGGAATCTGAATTTAATAATTCACAGGATATAAACTCATCAACTAACCACTTTCTCTCCAAAACTCTAAGCTTCTACAACACTCACTGTCCCCTCCTTACCAAACAAGTAACTGATAAAAGAAAAAATAACCCGTGGCTCACAAGTGGCATAATTAAATCAATCAACAAAAAACATGAATACGAAAAGAAATTTAGGAGTGGCCTAGTTTCAATTGAAGTAGTTAAAAGGTACTCATCAGTGCTTACCAGTATCACAAGAAAAGCAAAACTTTCATATTATGAGACTAGATTCAAAGAAGCAAAAGACAACATGAAAAGCACATGGAATACCATCTCTAACATCCTGGGAACTAAACAACACTCCCACAACCAGATAACACTCTCTAAGGATGGCCTTACACTGTCATCTGACTTAGAAATGGCGAATGAATTTAATAGCTTCTTTTCATCGGTTGGTGCTAACCTTGCAAGTAAAATCCCACAGACTCAGACACATATCAACACATATCTCTCAGGCAGCTATCCAAACTCTCTTCTCCTCTCACCAGTCAGCCCGTCAGATGTTGTGTCCATCATACACTCACTAAAAAACAAAGCTGGGAACATCAGTGAAATCCCATCCATTGTATACAAGAGCGCCTCCCATGTCCTTGCATCACCTATAGCTCTGCTGTTCAACAAATCCCTTGAGTGTCATACCTTCCCTGATATCCTTAAAAATGCAAGAGTAACGCCAGTTCATAAAGGAGGTAATCCGTCAGACATAAACAACTACAGACCAATATCGAACCTACCCATACTATCAAAAATATTTGAAAAAATTATCTACAAACAGCTCTACTCCTATCTCGTAAAATTCGACATTCTTAGCCCCTGTCAGTTTGGCTTCCGCTCTCAAAAGAGTACCAACGATGCAATTATTAGTCTCCTTGATATAATTTACTCGGCACTTGACAAAAATGAGTTTCTAATTGGACTCTTCATTGACCTGAGAAAGGCCTTTGATACTGTTAATCACGATTACCTCTTATGTAAACTCCATCATTATGGAATCCGAGGCCATGCACTGGACTATATCCAATCCTATCTTAGTGATAGACACCAATGTGTAGCCATCAATAATATAATCTCTCCCATTCTGCCAATAACCGTTGGAGTACCACAGGGCAGCATCTTGGGACCCCTACTATTTCTTATATACATTAATGATCTGCCTAATGTCTCTAACATTCTGAAACCTATTTTGTTTGCTGATGATACTACCCTCATTTACTCCAACCCCAACCCACATACACTAAATGATGTTGTTAATAATGAACTAAAAAAAGTCCACTTATGGATGTCAACCAACAAACTAACACTTAACATAGAAAAGACCTACTACATCCTATTTGGAAGCAAATCTACAAATGCAATTCAGCTTCAGATTGACAATGTAAACATTAGCAATAAAAATGATGGAAAGTTTCTTGGCATATTCCTAGACAAGAGACTCAACTTCAGTACCCACATACAACACATAACTAAGAAAGTCTCTAAAACAGTTGGTATACTCTCCAAAATCAGATATTATGTTCCTAACTCTGCTCTCATCTCTCTATATTATGCACTAATCTATCCCTATCTCAACTATGGTATCTGTGCATGGGGTTCAACCACTGCAAACCACCTCAAGTCCATCATCACCCAGCAAAAATCTGCTATCAGAATAATATAAAATTCTGCTTTCAGACAACACACAGCCCCCTTGTTTAACTCCCTAAACATGCTAAACATAATCTCACTCCACAAATTCTCCTGTGTCAACTACATTTACAAAACCCTGTTCTTAAATGCAAATCCTTGTCTGAAACTCTTCCTGGACAGATGTAATAGGACCCATTATCACCACACCAGAAATAAATATCTCTTCGATATCCCCAGAGTTAAACTTAATCTGTGTAAACACTCTATGCAAATTAAGGGACCCAGTTTATGGAACTCACTCCCTACTGAATTGAAAAGCTGTCCAACTTTTACATCATTCAAAATCAATACTAAAAAGTACCTAATTTCATCTTCATAGTTTTTCACTTTTTGCCTTAAAATTGCACTGTATCTATTGCTACCCAATCTCCCAACCTTTATGTTCCCAATTTGAACATCTTTACCATTGAGATCATTGCTGTTTTCTTATATGTGCTGCCAATCTGTTGTATGGTGTTTATAAATCTTGTTATCTATCTTTTGCTACCCAGTCTCCCAATCTTTATGTACCCATTCTGAACATCTTTACCATTGTGATCATTGCTGTCTTATATGTGCTGTCAATCTGCTGTATGGTGTCTATTAATCTTGTTTAAATTACTAATCAAGCTGTCAGTGTAATCAATCAGAGCTTTAATATAACAATGTGCTTTAATATACTTATCTCTCTCATCTCATTTTTCTCTTGTAATGTATCTTTCATTTATCAATTCTGATTGAAATTACCTACTTAAAATTATCTGCTAGACTAAGGACCTGCCCGAAACGCTGCGCGTACTAGTGGCTTTACAAGAATGTAAATACTGTACTATCCAATGTATTCTCTCAAACCCAATGTACCTTCTTGTATATATATAAATAAAAAAAAATAAAAATAAAATAAAAAAAAAAAATATTGAACAACCTAACACCATTAATGAATGGTCCAGACCCTATTTTGGGTGTAATTTTATCAACCCGAGTTGAGTTGTATATATAATAATTTACTTATGATCATTACACCTTTGAGTGATTAATTAGTGTCTATACCATCCTAGGGTGATATAGAAGAGCTAACCTAAAGGTACTTCCATGACACTGGTTTATCACTCAAATCATTAGTGTGTATGATTGTATATATATAATGTGTATTAATTTTAAGTGCTAACCTCTAGTAGAGGTAGGATTATTGCCTAGTGAGTGCAGAATTTTACCCTAGGCTACCATCAGTGCTTGTTCAGTATTATGAGCGACCCAAGTACAAGTCCCATAAGGCTTCACCAACTAGCCAGTATGGATAATGCAGGGAGAATGAAAAGAACCCTTGCAGGTCTTAAAGGCCACTTAACAAGACAGATCAAGAAATGTGAAGATTTGTCACAACAATCTCAAGTTGATTATGCTGACCTGGAAAGCTATTATCAAGCAGCTGCAGGTAAATTTGAGCAAATCAAATGCCAAATAGCAACATATGTGGCTGAACTTGTCAACACCAATTTATCAGAAACAGAAATAGACGACATTATGGTTGATCTTGCGAATTATGAAGATCACACTCCGGCCACGTTACAGCCTTATGTCAAATTAATTGCCCAGAACAAAGCAACAACAACAACAGTTGCATCTAATACGAGTCAAGCAGAAGCTCGACTCCAATTAATTTACCCACTTTCTCAGGAAAAGATGAGGAAGATTGGGACGAATTTTGGAACAAATTCGTTGACCTTGTAGACTCAAAACAATCTTTACCAAAGAGTAGTAAATTCTCTTATTTGCAAGGCCAATTATCAGGTGAGGCTAAAACAGTAGTATCCCATCTGAGATTAACTAATGACGGCTATGATCTGGCAGTAAAACTCCTCAAGGATAATTATGCTGATCCAGAAGTAAGAACATCACATTTAGTTCATGAGCTGTTGCATTTACCCCCACCGGAGGCTTCAGCTGATTCACTCCAAGTCTTCAAGCTGGAGGTAGAATCATTGATCAATGCCCTCAGCCTGACAGCAGATACAAACGGGGCTGAGTGGGTCTTGAAAATAATTGTCCAGGAGAAAATACCTAGGGACATATTGAGACAAATGAGTGCTCATTACAATAAAAGTATCTTATCCATGAGTGAAATATCTGAGGGTTTAAAGTCAGTAGTTCATCAATTACGAACACATGACAAATTAAAACCATCAAGTAAACCCTCAGAAACCAATAATAGTAAACCACAGAGTACCAAAGGTACTCCAAATCAATCTAGACAATATAATTCAACACCAAAGTGGAACAGTAGCAGTGTGGGCGTATATGCAGTGGGACCCTCCAAGCCTATAGTTACTGTGTCACCCAAGAACGTGACACCAAAGGGTACTGGAAGCTATGGAACATGTTTGTTCTGCAATGAGAAACATTCAATGTACCACTGCTCTAATTTTCCTGATAGTGACGCCCGTGTTGAGCGACTCAGAGATTTGCAACATTGCACGAGGTGCCTCAGGAAACATAACATCAAGGACTGTGAGACCCAATTACACACCTGCAATAGGTGTAACAAAGGTCAGCACCATGCAGCATTGTGCAGACACCAAAACAACGTCTCCAAACCCCAAGGTGGAAGATAGCATTCCCACCACAGTACAGTACTGCAAGGTGCAACAAACAAAGAGTGTCCAATCGGCAAAGTCTAAAGGTAATACGACTTTGCCTACTGCCCAAATTACCATCCTGAATAAGAGGGCCAAGGTCCATACCCGTGGGTTGTTTGACCAAGGGTCCCAGAGAACATATGTCACTAAAAAGTTGGCAGATGAACTACAATTAAGGCCTGTAGCCCAGATGTCATTCAATATCTCAGGGTTTGTAACAGATGCAGGACCTCAAGTCTACCAGGTGGTACAACCATCAGCACGTTTAGGCAGGTACGTCTGTCGAGTACAAGCCATTGTGGTGGACAAAATACCAGTAGACCTACAAGTTCAAGGTCTGAGAGCAACATCCAAATTCCTGAGAAATAGAGGAATAAAATTGGCAGATAATATTAAGTCTGATCACCTCACCGACTTCGGTCTCCTTTTTGGGACAGACTATTGCCATCGATTCATCGGTAGCCCTACTAAATATCAGGGTATAACCATGTTAAAGTCTGCAGGAGGTAAATTACTCTCAGGCCCAGTATCAAGCCTGAGGAGACCTATGGCTGCAGATAAACAATACCAATAGAAATCTAAATTTGTCAGCTGATTATATTTCTCCAGTAGCATTATACTAAGGAGATTACAGCTGACTATACCAACAGAGGTTGATGTTAGTATCATCATTTAAAGCTGAAGATGAGTTCATGAGGCCTCAGTGGCAAATCAGTGAACAGTAGCCTAAAACAGCTACAAGTCACTGCGACCAATGTCACTGAACTCACTGCAGTCTCAGAACCATACCTTACTTTAATGATGAGCTATTCAATCTTCTAATTCAATTAACTAAATTAAACCCCAATAAATCTGATGACTGATTTGATACATTTATTATTTAATCAAGATGTATTCCATGGGCCTCAGTGTTTATATATCAGTGACCAGTTACCTGAACAAACTTCAAGTTATATCTAATGTCACTGATCTCACTGCAGTCCCTGAATCATACTTGACTGTAGTACTTGATCACATTCAGTCTTCTGGGTTAAATAATATGTATTTAGGCTTGAATATTAGCCTTTCAAGAGTTGACAGGGAAATGAAATCGCATTAGACTTCTAACCCCTGCAACTCTAGTACGGGACATCCGTCCTGTACGAACAGACGCACAAATGTGTGATTACTAACTACTAACATCAAATTACTCTAATAATTCGAAGGAGGAGTATCGGTGTTCGTCTGTTCTAAATAGGACTTCGACCCGTGAGCAGCCCCCTGGGGAATTATGTCGGAAAATCCGACACCATTTAATAATAATATCATACAGACAGATAATAATTGCTGCTGTATTGTATACACAAGTTAACCCATAGAAAACGTAACTTGTAGTGGAATTACCGTCTATAGAAAACGGAATATCATTACCACATACTATTATAAAATCACCACCTATTATGGTGGGAATTATTCTTAAATACATTAGTCTTTGGACTTTACCATCATAAAAACATCTTATATAAATTAACTTAATTATCAGAATTAAAATAGAGTAAATGTGACCCTTCTATCACTTACTGTCATCTGGACAAAGTAAGCCAGGCATCAGTGGTGAGGGAGTGGTCAGGCATTGTTGTTGTCACCTCCGAGACGCGTGCAGCAAATTCGGCTCCTATCATATCTGGACAATGTCGGCCAGTAGCGTCAGTAGTATGGAGTGTTAGACATTGTTATTGTATGAGACCAGAGGCATAGGAGCAATTCGGCTCCTGTTAATTTTACTTGGACGAAGTGTTATGGAAACCAAAGGTGTACCATCATCAACACGCTGTCAACAAATTCAAGTTAAGTGTTCTGCCGAAACCCATTTATCTTTCATTTATGGCCATTAATGTCAGTGGATATAGGGTGAGCCATTTAGAGCATGAGTTCGCCTCATACTAAATGTAATTAAGCCTAGGTCTGTATGGTTCCATGTACAGTGTTTTCTCTGATATAGCTGTCATATATTAGGATTCTGGCTTCACAGCTAGCGCCCTTTTGACAGGTCAAGACGAGGAAGCATGCTTTGTGTACCAGTTACTGGGTGATGGACGCTACCTCACACGAGGGAAAATGTGGTGTCTACATCCTGGTTATACCTGGTGGACTAAGGCCTCCTGTACAATAAGATAAGGAACCTCTTCAATGTATGTAGTCTAATACTGTAGTTTGATTGGCTGCATATATATAAATTCAATTAATATAAACCCCCCCTAATGTGTAGAAGATCGATTTGTGAGATTATGAGATTATTGCAGAAATACAGTCCACTTATCATTATACAAATTGCTATCGAAGTATACAAATTAACGTAAATATAAATTCATATAAATTAAATAATATAAATCTCACAGGTCGGTTCCCACACCCCTCCCAGATGATACCTTGTGTTCAGCCTCCTGCTCCCTTCGCCTAATTTCAATCACCATAGTGATGAAATTTCATCATCATAGTATCTCCACGTGTTTGCTGTAGAAGCTGTGAGTCACCCCCCGGATGAACACTGTTGTGTTAGCCTGCCTGTGACAGTGGCAGAACCTGGAATTGTCGTACCCGGGGCTGACTGGTGGAGAAGACTAGCCACTGGGGTGTTGTGGTGAGGAGAGTGATCAGCGGTATCACACGAGGCTCCTGCCTAGGGCTCGCAACCCTAGTATCGGTCGTGGAGTGGCCTACGCAGCAGAGCTGATTGGAACCTGCCAGCTACAGGCTGGATTTGTGGTTGAAGGCCTCCACGACGGTGCACCCAGTGGGACTGTGATTTGGCTGGCCTGTGGCCAGGGTAGACTCGTCTAGAGAATCTAAGGATTCATCGTGAGGCCACGAGAAGAGGACCAGGGCTACTCATCGTGAGCACCGTGGGGCATCCCGTGTCTTCGGAGGAAGACGAGTTATTGTAAAGTGTAGTAATAGCAACCCCACGTGTGACTGTGATATATTTATTATGGTGGTGGTAGCAATATATATTTAATTTTGTGTATTTGTATCCCTTCCCCTTTAATTTACTTGTGTTACGGAACACACCCCTTGAAAGCCACTACTAACTTGGGGCCGGATACCCAAATTCTAATAACATCAGAGAAAGAACCTGAGTTGCGACCCAATAGGGCCGTAACAACACCGCCCAGTAGTATTAGCGATAACTGTTACTCACCGTAGCCCTGTGGGTCTTCATTCAATCCTCGCGGCGCCACTGTACGCCTGGAGAGTATCCCAGTCGATCCCCGGCCGGCCTCTTTATCCAGAGATGAGTGAGAACACGGTTTGCTCTCTCAACCATGTGCCCACCCCGACAAGGGCTCTACTACTAACCACAAGGTCGCCAACTGGTGTTTCCCATGTCCAGTAACACGTCAGTGGTATTGTGGAATTGTGGAAACAGTGGCAAGAGCACACTCAACGGATCTGATATCAGGCAGGTATTTATTTCTACCACTGTCTCCTTTCAAGTATTATATAGCCACAAGAAATATGGAGGGGATGATACAAACGCGAAGGTATTTTGTATTTTACTTAAAACTCAAGATATCATATTCTTATATCAACAAGCAAACAGCTAGTACATGAAAAAGTCGCTCGCTCTCCACATATAATCAGGAACACACCAAGATGGCAATGCTCCCCCTCACGTCAACGTCTAAATCAGCTGGGCGACTCCCCCCCCCTCACTGCGTGATCTCTTACTGCGCTTGTTTGTTGGCGTTAGGCGCCTATTTCTTTAAATTCTCAAGAATCACTATATGTTCAAATAACACAATATTTGCGACAATGGCAATAGAACGCAAATGAATCACTGCACTGATCTTGAGCTCAATCAAACATTTCTATATTAATGAACATAATTCACTATCATGGCATAACACACTGTACTTCATATAATGATAACGAATGCAACAAGATATAATACTGGAGTTCTCAGTAATTCCTTTCGTAGGCGAATATTCAATTGATCACTGCACACATGAAAAATTATTCAACACACAAGCATAAATACATATAGATAAATCATAGATATCAATAATAGTAATAATATAAATACTGGGCACATAGCCTAACACCAATAACTGGTACACTTATATATATATATATATATATATATATATATATATATATTCTCTCTTTAAATTATCATATTAAAGTCACATGAAAGAAATTATCGACACAGTAAATTCTTCAATCATTCCAGGTGCCTGCACACACCACATATATATAAATATCGTGAGAGCTCTATACAGCCTCACTCTGCACAACTGTGCCTTACTGTGACATAGACCTAGGTGAGACTTGCTCACGACATGAAAGATACTCTGGCTAAATATATATATACAGCTGACTAAAGGGGAATTGGGAGGGAAACTAGAATCACCTACTTCCACCTATCCTCCGGTGAGAGTTGAATTGTAGCTCCTGGTACAGGCTCTCGCCTCGTGTAGGGAATGCCCCCACACAAACAAAAGGCCCCAAAATCTGTTGGTATCACAAATGGGCTACCTGTAAGCATGGGGGATTCGGGAAGAATAAATGGAACATGTACATACGATCACCCTAGAAAGTGCAGGAACCTCCTCAATACAGGTAAATGTACCAAAAGTTGTGAATTCTTTCACAAAGAAATTTGCAAGAACTCTTTGGACAGGAAAAAGAGTGCTTCAATGCTGAATGTCCAGCTTTTCATATAAGAGGTACCAGGCGAATAAAACAGACAGACTACCACTATGAAAACAGCCACTACTCCATCGACCGGGATAATTTTTTAGCAACAGGAGAAGAATGGCTAAAAATGACCAGACTCTACCACCAACTCGGTCAAATGCTAGAGAGGACGCAAACACAGTGGCCTCCTTACCAGAACCTCAGATATTAACACCAAGTAAAGCATCCAGCACTTCCACTAACACGATAACATCATTTATATTTGCCAACATCCAGGGTATAAAAACACGCAAATCCAACAAAGTTCACTTTATAGATGGTCTCCTTCATGAGGCAAATGCAGTGTTTGCAGCCCTAACGGAAACTCTCACAAAGGACTACCTTGATGGTGAAATATGGATCTCAGAATACAATCTCTTCAGATGTGATAGGAAACACCGGCTTCAGGGTGGGGTCAGCCTCTACATCAAAGACACACTCATCTGTACTGAGCTGCTAAACACCTCAAATGATAAGGTGGAAGTGCTGATAGTCAAAATAGAGAACCTAAAGTAGTTGTTGTCCTTGTATATAAGTCGCCAGAGGCAAACCCTCAGCAGTTTAAAGACCAACTACTGAAAATAGAGCACTGCTTGGAAAACCTCGCAAATCCAGCTCCGAACATCATCCTGCTTGGGGACTTCAACCTACGGCACCTGAAATGGAAGCACCTGGCTAATACAGTAATATCAGAAAGAATACCAAGAAGTAGCCTAAATGAACAGGCACATGCAAATGACCTGCTACGGATGTGCGATAGGTTTGCCTTAAACCAGCAAATAGTAGAACCAACTAGGAAGGAGAACACGCTGGACCTCATTTTCACTAATAATGATGAGTTGATCGGGAACATAATGATTACAAATACCTGTTACTCAGATCACAACTTAATTGAAGTTCTGACAACCATGGAGAATGGACCTTCAAAACCAGTCCAGATTCCCGGTGGAGGAGATTTCAGCAAATTCAACTTCAATAATAAACAGATAAACTGGGAGCAAATAAACCAGGACTTCACAGAAATAAACTGGGAAGAACAGCTAGAAAATGCAAACCTGAACCAGTGCCTGGAAAAAATAAGCTCAGTAGCTTTCCTCCATAAAGGAGGAAATAAGGCAGAGGCAAAAAATTACAGACCGATAGCACTAACATCGCACATCATAAAAATTTTTGAGAGTGCGCTAAGAAGATCACAAAATACATGGAATCACAGCATCTCCATAACCCCGGACAACATGGTTTCAGAACAGGGCGCTCTTGCCTGTCGCAGTTGCTGGACCACTATGATATGGCATTAGATGCTATGGAAGACAAACAAAATGCTGATGTAATTTACACAGATTTCGCAAAAGCCTTTGATAAATGTGACCATGGTGTTATTGCACATAAAATGTGTTCAAAAGGAATTAACGGGAAAATAGGCATATGGATCTACAATTTCCTGACTAACAGAACCCAATGTGTAATAGTCAACAAAATAAAATCCAGCCCATCAACCGTGAAGAGCTCAGTCCCCCAGGGTACTGTGCTTGCTCCAGTACTTTTACTCATCCTCATATCGGACATAGACCAGAACACAACCTATAGCACTGTATCATCCTTTGTGATGACACTAGGATTTTCGTGAGAGTTGGCAACATAGAGGACACGGCAAACCTCCAATCAGATGTAGATCAGGTCTTTCTATGGGCTACAGAAAATAATATGGTGTTTAACGAGGATAAGTTCCAGCTCATGCGCTACGGAAAAATTGAAAATATAAAAACAGAAACCACGTACAAAACTCAGGCAAATCATAACATAGAACGAAAAGGCAATGTAAAGGATCTGGGTGTACTCATGTCGGAAGACCTTACCTTTAAAGAACACAATAAAGTAGCCGTCACAACTGCAAGAAAAATGACTGGTTGGATAACAAGAACTTTTCACACTAGAGATGCTATACCGATGATGATACTTTTCAAAACGCTTGTGCTCTCTAGAGTGGAGAACTGCTGCACAATGACAGCCCCTTTCAAAGCTGGAGAAATTGCTGACCTGGAGAGCGTGCAGAGATCCTTTACTGCTAGAATCCACTCAGTAAAACATCTAAATTACTGGGACCGACTAAAGAGCCTAAATCTGTACTCCCTTGAGCGCAGGCGGGAGAGATACATAATAATTTACACGTGGAAAATAATTGAGGGGCTGGTCCCAAACCTGCACACAGAAATAACATCACATGTGACCAGGAGGCATGGCAGGATGTGCAGAATACCCCCGTTGAAAAGCAGAGGTGCAACAGGTACTCTGAGAGAGAACTATCAACATCAGAGGCCCGCAACTGTTCAACACGCTTCCACTACACATAAGGGGCATAACTGGCCGACCCCTCACTGTGTCCAAGAGAGAACTGGATAAGCACCTCCAAAGGATACCTGATCAACCAGGCTGTGACTCATACGTCAGGCTGCGAGCAGCCGCGTCCAACAGCCTGGTTGATCAGTCCAGCAACCAGGAGGCCTGGTCAACGACTGTGCCGCGGGGACACTAAGCCCCGGAAGCACCTCAAGGTAACCTCAAGGTAAGGTAACACACACACTGTTGTGTCCTCCAGGAACTCACTCAACGTCCCAAAATAAACGCGTCGTCTCCGTGTTCTGTCCTCTGCAGGTCCGTGCTCCTCCACAACGTCTTGTAGGGTTGGAGTCGGTCTCCCGGCCGTCGACTTCTCCCAGCTACGGCTAACAACCTACTTCTCGGCTGCAGTCGTCCGGATTCCCAATTAGTTTCTTCTTTCACTGCTTCACGGTGGATTGGCCCAGCCGCTACGTCGTCACTGTGAAGCTATCAGACGTCCCAGACGACACTGCCTAGACTTAACCTGCACAGCACCTGACCCTGGAGCACTTGATGCTCAATATTCCGTCAATTCACTCTTCGGTCCACACATGGAATGAAGGAAGACCTCTCGGCGTACTTGCAGACTACGGGTGACGCGTAAGATCCACGGGATCGGGGTACAACTGTCAAACTGACAGGACCAACCTTCACACATCCGTCCACCTTGACGTTTCGTGTCAGACTGATTCCCTCACGGAGGATCGGCCCAGCCACTACGTCATCACTGTGAAGCTATCAGACGTCCCATACGTCACTGCCTAGACTTCACCTGCACAACACCTGTCCCGGGAGCACTTGTTGCTCAATATTCCATCAATTCCCTCTCTGGTCAAACACATGAACGAAGGAAGACCCCACAGGTGCTGGCAGACCACTGGTGATGCGTAACTCCTCCAGAGATGGGGTAAACTATCCAACTGACAGGACCCCCCCAGCACACGTCCGACCTCCTTGGTGTGCTATCTCAGACTGGTGGCGCCAGAGTGGCGGGATGACCGGACCCCCCCTGCCTTCGTGACATCATATTTGCCATGGGAGGTTTTCATTGGCTCCCTGTCCCACGTCGCTGTCGGTGACCAATCTGGTGTCACTGACGTCACACAGTTTTGGCAACAAAACAGAGGGGCCAGCGCCATATTGGCTCCCTAAAGGGCCTATACCACAGGCCAAAATACTCTTCTTTTACGAATTTCTCGCCAACGCGAGAACATTACACTCCCCCACATATATCAAACTGCTGCCCGTAATGAACAGAACGCTCGGGCAAAGTGGATATGACTCTTACAGCAGGCGTGGGAGAAATATCAGGGGGGGAACGCTGTCACAATATGTGTGTGTGTGTATGTATATGAATGTGTATAAAGTATATATGGAAGCTGATCAGAATTACATTTCACCTTTGTAAATGCACATTACTGCCAAAATGCCAAAACATTCTGGCCAAAGGAGGAGCAAGGTCGGGGCCTAATGCAGCGGAGGCTGCAGAGCCTGGTCTTCCAACATGGACCGACTCAGGGGCTTGGTTGCCAACCCCACGAGCCTGAGAAGGTAAAGGAGAAACAAAATTTAACATGAGGACGAAAAAGAAACATTCATTCACAAATGTGCCCCCACACCTACCATGGAGGCACAGTTAGAGGCAGGACACCCAACAAGAAGCTATTGCTGATCATACCGTGGCCTCCTAGGGCTGTGTCGTGAGTATACGCCCCACAAACGCCACCTTGAGAACCGTCAGTCTGTCGAGATCGTGTTCAGTGATGAAAGGAGGATTGACAATAAAAGGTTCCCCTCGCTCTCGACTTTGGGTACTACAGTTCTACGGGTGCAAGAATATGCCTCCTCAAGCACCCAGGCGTCAAAATAGAAGAAGTCCAAAGGAATAACCAAAACAAGCAAAAGGTCGGCAGGAAACGACAAGCAGATAGGAGAAGAGGGGGGGAGAAAAACGAAACAGAAGGGAAAGGAAAAGTTGTTCAGCACAATTAGAGAGGATAGCAGCAGGAGCACAAGGCTACAAAAGGGCAGAGGAGTGTCCCAAGGAGCATTACACTCCAGCAGCCGCCCACTAAGCCCCCCTCATGGCATCAATGAGCTGAACAAGGAGGGGGGGGTGGGGAGGCAGAAGAGTAAGCAGGACAGCCATAATTGCGTTTAGACAGCATGAGAAAGGAATGTAAAGAGAGCAGCATGCGCCTTTCAGCTCCCCAGGAAGTATGGGACAAGACCTTAAGTAAGTTAAGGGCTTTGAAGCATTCAACTCGAAGGTAAGAGATAAGGGGTGATTAAGACAAGCAAATATCAAAGATTAACCCAAAAAGTTTAACAGAATCCTTTATAAAAGAGGATTACTATAAAGAGGACAAAGTGGGGTCGAAGAACGACCTGCTTCCGAGTAAAGGTCATAGCACAAGTCTTAGTTGGAGAGAACTTGAAGCCATGATTGGTGGACCAGGACGACATGGCATCAATCGCAAGTTGAAGCCGCCATTGGAGAAAAGGCGAGTCATCACCTAGACAGCAGAGGGTAAGATCATCAACATAAGAGATCCGAGAAAATGCCAGAGGGATGGGAGGAAAGAAGACCATTGAGGGTTACCAGGAAAATAGTACTGCTCAGAACACAACCTTGAGGTACACCTTCATATTGCTGAAAAGAGGCAGAGAGGTTCCCTTAGAATCTCATTCTAAGGGAACGACAAGAGAGGAAGATCTTGAGTTAGAGAGGGAGATTGCCATCAAGGCCAAAAGAACAGAGTTGGAACAGAATGTGGTATCTCCAGGTGGTGTCATACGCCTTTTCCAGGTCAAAAAGGACTGCAACCATGAAGGTCTTCACAGCAAAGGTAGTACAAACATAGACCTCTAAGTTCAGGAGGACATCAGTCATGCAGCAACACTTGCGAAAGCCAAATTGAGAAGGAGAGAGAGGGTTCCAAGAACCATATCAGACAGACACTGACCATACATTTAAAGAGGTTGCAGACACAACTCGTTAAAGCAATGGAGCGAAAGTCTTTAGGGAATGACCACTGAGAACTAGGTTTTCAAATAGGAAGAATAACCCCCTCAAGTCAGTCCTCGGGAACTGAAGACAACTCCCAGACACTGTTATAAACATTCAGTAAATACTGAAATATGTATGGAGGGAGATGTCAAAGTATTACATAATGAATATCATCTGTACCCGCCGCTGTAGAACCACAGAAGGCCAGGGCAGACTAGAGTTCTGAGAGAGAGAGAGGAGCGTTATAGAGAAGATGAAGAGGTGTTTGAAAATCTAAGTGACAAGATTCAAGAAGAGGCTTAAGAGTAAGGAAAGGCGGAAGATGAGAATCGGAGCTAACAGTTGAAAAGTGTGAACCCAGTTCGGTTTTGACCGAGACCGGATCTGCCACAATAGAACCACAGAGGTGAAGAACTGGCAAGACATCTGGAAAAAACTTACCCACTACCTTGCAGATTTCCTCCCAGATCAGGGGCAGAGGGGTGTTAGACATAATAGTGGATATGAAAGATCTCCAACTCTCACTCTTAGTCGTACAGATGGCCCTACGGGCCACCACACTTGACTTCTGGCGCAAAAGCAAAGAATCAGGCGTCCATCAACAACGGTGTTTCTTCCAGGCCGCAGGCTTACAGTGGACAGCCTGAGCACAGGGAGCATTCGACCAGGAACACACTTCTGTGCGCCCCAGGAGGTAGAGCGAGGAACAGAGCTGAGGGCAGCATCAAAAACTGTGTCATGAAAGGAGGAGGGGGGCTCGGGAAAGAGGAAAATCAGAGAGGTCGGAACGAGTAACACAAAGGTAAAGAGGTTCCAAACAGCCTTGTCAAACTTCCACCTAGGGAAAGAGAGGGGAGGGTGAGAAGAAAAGTGAGAAGGATGGGGAAAAGGTCACTGTTATGTAGGTCATCAAGAACCCACCAGGTGAAGTCCATATAAAGAGAAGATGAGCAGAAAGTTCAATACAGGAAATGGTGGGAATCAACATGAGTGGGTTCACCAGAATTCACTAGTTATAAAGGAAGAGAAGTGAGCACAAATGGTTCAAGAAGGCGTCCCCGAATGTTTGTCAGAATATCTCCCCAGAGGGTATGCTGACAGTTAAAATCATCCAAAAGGAGCACAGGCTCTGGTAAAGAGTCCAACAAGTGTTTAGGATCATGAAGAGAAAGCGTAAAATTTGAGGGGAAATAAACGAAACAGACTGTATACCATTTACTCACAAAGATACAGACCACAAAACACTGAATGGGTGACTGAAAAAGTTGAGGGATGAAGGGAATATCAAGACAGATCAAGAGAGCAGTAGAGTTATGCGCAGTAAAAGCTGGAAGGAAAAAGAGAAAGTAATAACCACGCCAAGTAAGTTTTATTGTTTTCTTTTGGGAGGGAGGTCTTTGGTTGTTCTACCTCTTCCCCTCACTTCATTACACACACAAATTACAATAGCGTGATGCTTCAATGAACAAATCCACAAGGGCCGTGACGAGGATTCGAACCTACGTCAGAAGAGGTAGAACGGCCTATTGACATAGCTAGAGTGCATGGAGGGAGCTGTGTAAAGCCCTGGTTTGTGTCTCGGAGACGCTGCAGGATTCAAGTAAGTTCAGTAAAACTTCTGGTTTCAACTCTTTTTACCATGTCGTAGCTCAGTCGATAAGGCAGCGTCTGGGATGATCTCGGACATAGGTTCAAATCCTCGTCATGGTCCTTGTGGATTTGTTCATTGATGCATCACGCTATTGTGATTTCTGTGTGTTTTTGACAATATTCAAATGACTCTTATGCTGTATGAATCCTAATGTGCGTTATTAGATTCGATTTTTGTGAAAAGTCTTTTTGACACTCTGAACAGTGATATGGTTTCTCTCCTGTATGAATCCTCATGTGTATTCTTAGATATGATTTTTGTGAAAAGTCTTTTTGACATTCTGAACAGTGAAATGGTTTCTCTCCTGTATGAATCCTCATGTGTGTTTTTAGAACTGATTTTCGTGAAAAGTTTTTTTGACATTCTGAACAGTGATATGGTTTCTCTCCTGTATGAATCCTCATGTGTGTTATTAGATTTGATTTAAATGAAAAATCTTTTTGACATTCTGAACAGTGATATGGTTTCTCTCCTGTATGAATCCTCATGTGTGTTATTAGACTTGATTTAAGTGAAAAATCTTTTTGACATTCTGAACAGTGATATGGTTTCTCTCCTGTATGAATCCTCATGTGTGTTATTATATCCGATTTTTGAGTAAAGTTTTTTTGACATACTGAACAGTGATATGGTTTCTCTCCTGCATGAATCCTCATGTGTTTTATTAGAGATAATTTGTGTGAAAAGTCTTTTTGACATACTGAACAGTGATATGGTTTCTCTCCTGTATGAATCCTCGTGTGTGTTATTAGATTTGATTTAAATGAAAAATCTTTTTGACATTCTGAACAGTGATATGGTTTCTCTCCTGTATGAATCCTCATGTGTGTTATTATATCCGATTTTCGTGAAAAGTCTTTTTGACACACTGAACAGTGATATGGTTTCTTTCCTGTATGAATCCTTGTGTGTGTGTTATTAGCCATAATTTATTTTTAAAGTCTTTCAGACACATTCTACAGTGATATGACTTTTCTCCTGAATGGTCACTTATATAAATTTTGATATTTTTGTAAGTAGTTTAGACAATGTATTTACTTTTTTTCTCTAAATGTTTTGTATGCTATTATGTGAGATGTTTTCATAATATAATTTTGAACATTCAACACTGATGACATTTTTCTTTTGAATAAATATTTGTACAGTTTTCTTGATTGTATAAACCTTTACAGCTATTTGATCCAAAAAGCAAGTATTATCTAATGAAATATTCTACATTTCATTAGTTAAGTCTTGTAGACAATTATTATTAGTATTTGTCTCCTTTATAAATTGTTGTGTTCTTTATAAATCTTAGTAATATATTTGATATATTTTAAATGCATGAGCTTTTATTTATTACTAAAGCAAATATTGTTAAGAGATGCCAAAAACACTTGGACTGTCGGATACATAAATAATTCAAGTAACTACATAGCAATCAGTATAGAGTAACCAGAATAGAGCACACAGCTTATAGTGTTAACTCTGTTGTCAACAGATGGCACTCAATATCAGATAAGCAATTGGAATAATCTAATTAACTTTTGTAGGAATATAAAGTAATTTAATTACTTGTCAAAGACACAAGAGAATGGAAAAAAGTTACAATATGTAAACCACTGGTATTATTCATAAATAGTAAGATAATATTGTACTTATTATATTATAAAATGTGCTAGACATAAAATATACTGTACAATATTTCCTGTGAATCAGCAAGTGTAAAAGCAAACATACAAATCTACGTCTCCACATGCGTTCACCAGCAGGAAAGTTAGTGTCCGTGTATAACTTTGTAAACATTACAAACAAATCCTGTGGCAATTTTTTTTTTTAAGATTTAGCAAAATGTCTTTGCATAGGAAAACTAAATATATTATAAATTTATTTATAATTATACTGTTTTATCATACTGTACATACAGCAACAGCAGAGAGGGATGGTTTATTATAAATACAGCCACAGTATTAAGATGTTTCACTACAGAACCTTATTACAAATATGACCACAGAATTTGGGATGTTTAATTATAAACATAACCACAGAACTGATGGATGTCTTATTATAAATATAACCACAGCACAAGAGTCAGGTACAGTGGACCCTCATGTGGTTTGTCATTTGCAAACATATATGTATGTGATTTTTACAAGAACTTACTGATCCAATGTACCATGCACATTGTTATTTTTAAATCCCCTATACATTAATGTAAATATGTAAATAAATAAATAAATTCTGAGCATTAAGAACACTGATATATTATCTTATTTGGAGAGCCTTTTGAGCTTAAGAGCAAATTACCTAAGAAAAAATTCATAATTACTATACAGTATAAAGATTATTTATTTTAAATGCTTTCTCAACATTTACAATGGCTCACATAGGAGAAACAGTATGTAATGTTTTAAAACTGAAAATATATATTAAACTTTTTTATATTAGAACCTGATAATAAAAATAATTAATTTGAAAATCTTAAAATGTTTTCTTGCCAAACAATAGTATTAAAAACAATACTGTACCACATACACAATGAACTAATAAATACTGAGATTTTAAAATTAATGATACACCAAATTTAATTTAAATACACATTTCCTTTGTTACCATAGTACATGAGATGTTAATAATGCATGACATATTGATAATACATGTAGTCATTCACATGAGTGTGCTGAAGACAGTCTTACCCATCTACATGTAGTATTTCTTACACCATGTGTTTCATAATACTGCTGACAACATGTATGCAGTATATCTGACACTGTGTGTGGATGCTGACACTGCAGGTATTATTCAATACCACTGGGTCCTGACACTGCAGGTATTATTCAATGCCACTGGTTTCTGGCACTGCAGGTATTATTCTTCTGGTGACCGTAGGAGCTGTGAAAGAAAGGATTGAGAGATTACCAAGTCGTTTTAAGTCAACAAATACCAAATACAGAATCTTTTAAAGCTAGTAAAGATTTCCCAAATAGGATTTTTTTTTAATAATTCCAATACTATAATGGTTCTTTCTCCAAATAAAACAAAGATATACAGTATAGGTAAAATATATCAGCCAGCAGACTTCAAACAGGTACAAATCCCTGCGCACAGGAATCTTAGCAGATACAGTATATGGAAAATGGCAAACATAATTCCAATCTACAAAAATGGTATCCAAAAAGACCCTCTAAATTATAAACCCGTAACATTAACAAGTATGGTAGTTAAAACATTAGAAAAAAATAGCTAACACCAAATGGGTTGATCCATTGTTGTTAACACAACAATGGGTAGAACACCTGGAGAATACAATAATGACATCATAATGGACAGACGGTATGGTTTTCGAACAGGAAGATCCTGTGTAACAAATCTACTTACTTTTTATGAATCACAGAGATTCTACAGGAAAGAGATGGTTGGCCAACTATATCTGGACCTAAAAGACCAGCATTGATGTAATGAAATGCCATCTTCTGGGTGAGACCAGAGGCTCCCTGGAGCTATCCGGGCTGATATGAGTGAATTAGACCGTGGCATCAGCCAAGTGAATGGAGTTCTTAGGCCTAACAGGGACCACAAACCAGAGCCTAGGCCCCCCTCAGAGAGGCACGAGGAGCAATGGCCTATAGAAAGCCTCGTGAGGTTGGAAGCATTCTATGTCTGCCATCGACCAAGACAGGCACCAAAGAAAGGTAGGTACCCCAAAGCAAACCCTATCTGATTAAAAAAACCAGCGTTGAATGTAATGAAACGCCATTTTCTGGGTGAGTCCCGGAGGCTCCCCGGAGCTATCCATGGCTGATATGGATACCCTAACTATTTTGCATCAGTCGATGTGGGTGGCGTTCTAGGCCTACCGGGGACCATGAGCCAGAACCTGGCCCCCCTCAGAGGCATGGGGAGCAATGGCCCATAGAATTGCACATGTGATTTGGAGCATTCTACATCTGCCATCGACCGGGACAGGCACCCAGAAAGGTAAGCGCCACAAAACAAACCCTTATTCTGGTTAACAACAAAAATCGACAAACGAGTGGACAGAACTCCAGAAAAAATAAACTAACAAGCATGACGTCACACGAGCCTCGCCGCCGCATGTCTGCGCAACTCCCCCCTCCCGGGAGGGGGAAGGGGGAGCCCCAGACCCCCCGCGCCGGTGATCCCTGCCCCAGTTCTGAGGCTGGATATCAAAACCGCGAAAAAAACGCCGACCGGAGGGCGGGAGGGTGCCGGGAAGCCTCTGGGACTCGCCCAGAAAATGGTGTTTCATTACATTCAACGCTGGTTTTCTGGGGGGCGCTCCTACGGCTCCCCGGAGCTTATTCACCAAAGACTACCTAAGAAAACAAGGGGACATACCCGGGAGGCGGTCGGTGAACCACACCTCAACACGAAGTTGAGACAACCCAAGGACCCCTCCGGAAAGCAGCAGGCACATCATTCGCCAGAAAAACGGAGAACAGCTGCAGACGAAGAGACCTATGACCACGACCACAGGAGCCAAAAACCACTGCGCCTGAGAAGAGCATGAAGCTCTGCCACACGACCCCCAGAGGCCAATGCCAACATAAAAAGAGAGCCGAGGCAAAACAAACCTGAACCGAAGGAGCCACAACAACCAAGGAGAAGAAAAACAGGAGAGCACCCGGTCCAAAGACCAGAATGGTACAGGCAGTGCATGAGCAGGCCGGAGGTGAAACAATGCACGAGACAGCCTGCGAAACGGCACAGAAGGAACATCGATACCGAAAGCTAGCAGCAGAAACCAAGGTGCCAGACCCAGGAACGGTCCCAAGTGCCTCTACATCCTCCGCAAGCCAATCCTATGACAGCCCCAGGAGGGAAAAGAAAATGCAGGACCAAAACCAAAATGCCACAAGCATGCAAGTCCACCGCCACAAGTGCAGCCGACAGAGAAGGAACCCGCATAAGGAGCCGCCCCGCACCAACATCCCGCAGAAGGGCAGGAGTGAAAAGACTCATTAAGAGGAGCAAAATCGCCCCCAGGAAAACGAGTAGCGCCGAGACAGCGCTAAGAGAAGAGATATGAACAAAAGAACAAGGCCAAACACCCAGAAACTGCCTGGAATAGGACCCACAAGCCCTAGAAAAGACCGGAGGGAAGCTCAACCGAATGACGACAGACGTACCAGAAAACGGGAAGGAGCAAAACCGTCCCGAACCTTCGAGAACAAAACGAAGCACACACAAAGGACGAAGGCACAAAAACCCCATCACACCCGAGACCAAAAGTCATGCAGAAACCCCAAGAAGAGGGGGACATGACGGAAGAAGGCCCGTCCCGGAAAAAAGGGGCGAAGACCGTAGAAAAGCACCCACCGACAGGACGGAAGAAATGGGCACAATGGACAAGGAAACCGAGCCCAGGGAGGGGCCGACGCCCACAAAGCACGTGCGGAAAGGGGGGAACAGAAAAACCCCACACCACAAAACTGCAAGCCCCGCCCAGAGGGGTAGAAATACCCCGGCGGGGACCAACGGGGCCTGAGGTCCCTCACGTTAGCCCCGCCCCCCCCCCAGCCCCAGGAACCCACCCTGCAGGCCCTGGGGCCGAGCTGTCCCCCCTAAGCCCCAGCGTCAAGAAAAACCCCGGGGCAGCCGTGAAAAACACTAAGGAAGGAAGCCCACTAGGCTCTGGAACTTGAACCAAAATCGGAGGATAGGAGAGGGGCGAGACGAAGACCCCAAGCTCATCCCCAGCCAGCTCAACGAGGCGAGGACAACGAGGACAGGACAGAGAATCCAAGGAACATGGAAAAACCAGGCCCGGCACAGCAAGACCGGCAAGGAAGGAGGGCCCCAGAAGGAGCACGGAAGGGCCGAACAAAATGCCACAACCAACCCCGACACGCAGCCGCAGTACCAAAACCGCAGCAGAACGTCACCACACTCCCCGAGGAAGCGACAGAGAAGATAAAGATAAATCGGAACATGAGTGGCACACAAGGGGACACAGGCGGAAACCGAGCACCCAACTGAGCCACAGGGACGGTAGAAGAAACGTGTGCAGTGGAACAGGCAATCGAAGGAACACATTAGGCAGCCCAACTAGGGCTGTCCCCATACACAGCCCCAAGAGCAGAATTGAGAGCGCCCATGAAGCACAGAATCCGCTCGACAGGCGAACGACAGGGGAGAGGCGGAACCAAAGAGCCAGAACCCAATCCTGCAAGCACAAGGAGGCGAGCACAAGGAGGCGAGCACAAAACACCCTCCACACAGGAAAACGTACCACCGAACAGGCACCCCCACTGTTGCACCATGGAACAAGGTGGAGGCGGGGCCCCGAACTCCAGCAATGTTAGACAAGCATAGGAGAGGGGCAGGAGCCATCTCAGAAGGGCCAAGAGGCCACCCGCAGACACCCGTGAACCGAGGAAGGAATCAGGTGGAGAGAACAAGAGCTGCCCTGTATGGGCTAATAGCCCTGCAGTAGGCACCTCGGGTGGTACGGTCCACGTTCTCAAGTATGTATGTACACTCATTCCTACTTCCAAAAACAAAAACAGCGTCAGGACGAAGGAGACGCCATACTGCACCAACCCACCTGCAGAACATAGGCTCTGAAGGGCCATGACGCAAGCCTATGAGTCCGTAGCCGCCGGAGGCGGCCAGGGCGCCCATGCTGGAGAGGAGGAGGGGAGCAGCGAAGGAGGCTCCCCACCCTAGAATGCAGGGAAAAAACCTTGTGACTTCTCCACAGCGGCACTCCAGAACACCCCCAAAGCAACGGGGCACGGATTGGATTAAGAAAAGAGCGAGAGGCGAAGCCCCCTGAGAGAAATGGATGCAGAACAACACGTGTGCACACCGCCTGGAGCCAAAACAAACTCCCACTGCGCATGCGCAGGACGCGAAAGAAAAGTAGCCCAACAAGGCGAGAAGTAGCCCAACCGGCGACAAGCAGCCCAACCGGCGGCAAGGAGCCCAAACCGGCGGCAAGGAGCCCAAACCGGCGGCAAGGAGCCCAAACCGCTACAAGGAACCCAAACCGGCGACAAGGAGCCCAAACCGCTACAAGGAGCCCAAACTGCTACAAGGAGCCCAAACCGCTACAAGGAGCCCAAACCGCTACAAGGAGCCCAAACTGCTACAAAGGAGCGCAAACCGCTACAAAGGAGCGCAAACAGCTACAAGGAGCCCAAACCGCTACAAGGAGCCCAAACTGCTACAAAGGAGCGCAAACCGCTACAAAGGAGCGCAAACTGCTACAAAGGAGCCCAAACAGCTACAAGGAGCCCAAACAGCTACAAGGAGCCCAAACAGCTACAAGGAACCCAAACAGCTACAAGGAACCAGTATGGAGGCAAATTCCGGGACACACAGGAGGTAAGCCGCAAAGGCCAACCGCACCACAGGCGAAGAGATGCGGGTAGCCGAAAACCTCCGGAAGACGGAACCGAAAAACCACAGAGACACAGAACCGATCCGGGGAGGAGCAGAACCCAAGCCCAAATCGTACGCAGAAGGGGGAAAGAAAACCCCACTCCTCGCAACAGTAAGCCCTGCTCAGGACGGAAATCCAGGCGGGGTGCAATGGAGCCCAAGGCCCCCTCTCCCCAACCCCAGGAGCCTCTACAACAGGCCCCAGGGCCGAGTCGCCCTCCAAAGCCCCGGCCCCACAAGAAAAAGCCGGGGCAGCCGAGAGAACTGGAAGAGAAGGGGCCCACTGGTCAGACCCCGGAGCATCGGCCGGAGGAACAGACTCAAATGCCTCCGCAGCTACCCCGGACGAGGCAACCCCTGAAACTGCCCAAGTCTCAGAACCTCTAACCCCGCCCCGACCCCGAAGCCTGCAGATGCGTAGGGGCCGGAAGCAGGAGGGAGAAAAACAAGGAGGAGTGGAAGGAACCAAGGCCGAAGCGACCAAAACCCCAAAGTCTGGGTCCCTACACAAAGCGGGGCAGCATCGGGGCATCCAGGGAAGCAACAAACCTGAGCGCGTTGCAACAACCTACCTTGCAACGCGCGAGCTGCCTGCAGCCACGGGAATTCATCAGCAGACTGGGTGAATGGAGTCACGAACAAGCAACAAAGCTCGCAGGACTCATGGTCGAATGTGTCACCGACCCAACAGGCAGCATGACGGAGGCAAAAAACAAGGAGTCACCCTAAGACAAAGGGACAGAGCAACCCTCAACTCGCACAAAGCGAGAAGGGACGCAAGGGTCTCCACTATCGAACCCGAGAGCCCCCAGGGGGGGGGGGTTCCCAGGGCTCCTAGACTGGGTCTGCTAAGGGTTATCCAAGGCAGGGCACTGCCAACTGGCGCCCCAAACTACCAAGCAAACTGCTAAAGCTGAACCCACGGGACGTGTCCACCCGTGAGGGCGAAGCAGGGGGGTGCCACCACACAAACAAACCTAACATAAAGTGGGGGGGGGGAACACAAGGCAGACCCCCCTACCAGGCAAAAACAAATATAAAAGAAAAACCACACAAGTGGACAACGTACCCGGAGGGAACAGAGCCGGCCGCTGTCATAGGTGAAAACTAGCTACGCAGTACCCTGCGCCCCACCAGTGCTATAACTACCATGTACCCCAAGGTAAACAAGGGAGGAAAACCCCCAAACACTCGGGGCGGCTAAACGCCAAGCAGCAAAAAGCCAACAGAGGTAGACCCAAGGTGATTTGTGGAAGGCAACCCCAAGCCCCAAGGGTGGTACTTACAGGGCACTCAGGGAAGGTGACCTCAAGCACATGCAGGCCGAGTACCTGAGAATACTACTCCCAGCTCACACGACCACCGTAGGAGCAGCACTGCAAAGAAGTCACAGCACTGAGACAAGACCGGAGCTGGAGCCACACGACCGTACATTATTCCATCAGCCGAGGAATTGGGGCGGGGATCGCCGGCGCAGGGGTCTGGGGCTCCCCCTTCCCCCTCCCGGGGAGGGGGGAGTTGCGCAGACATGCGGTGCGGCTCGTGTGACGTCATGCTTGTTAGTTTGTTTTCCTGGGGGAGTTCTGTCCACTCGTTTGTCGATTTTTGTTGTTAACCAGAATAGGGGTTTGTTTTGTGGCGCTTACCTTTCTGGGTGCCTGTCCCGGTCGATGGCAGATACAGAATGCTCCAAAACACATGTGCAATTCTATGGGCCATTGCTCCCCATGCCTCTGAGGGGGGCCAGGTTCTGGCTCATGGTCCCCGGTAGGCCTAGAACGCCACCCACATCGACTGATGCAAAATAGTTAGGGTATCCATATCAGCCATGGATAGCTCCGGGGAGCCGTAGGGGCTCCCTCCAGAAATTGCTACTGAAAGCCAAACTGTTGAGAAGAACTCTCCAAGCTAAAAACGAACAAACGAGCATGATGTCACAACCATCTCCGTGCCACTGTCAGTGCAGCTCCCCACTTGTGCAGAAGGGGAAAGGGGGAGCTCCAGACCTCCCACACCGGCTATCACCCCCAAGTTCAGAGGCTGGATGTCAAAAACTGTGAAAAACCTCTGACCGGAGGAAGGGAGGGTTGCCGGGAAGACTCCGGGTCTAACCCCAAAAATGGTGGTTCATTACATTCAACGCTAGTTTTCTGGGGGAGCCCCTTTGGCTCCCTGGAGCTACTTAACCAAAGATAAAAACAAGAGGGACTTTCCCGGGAGGAGGTCGCCACTCGCTCCAGGGGCACCATCCAAGCGCCCGCTTCCAAGAGAAGCCGGACCTGGGACAAAGAAGTCATCCGAAAGCAGGAGCAATAGACCCAGAGGTTCAGATGGAACAAGTCCAGAATGTACCGCAAGTCCGCACAGTCTCGTTTCAGAACCGGAAACAGGCGGGAAACTGACCTGAGGGATGAGGACTTTTGTCCACACCCAAGCAAACCCACTCCAAGATGACCCAACAGAGAGAGAGAGAGCCTGCCCTGCCAGCTCCAAGCCCCCCGAAGAAGGAGGGGCCACCGAATGCCACTGCAAGCCGCATGAAGAGACCCGAAAAGCCGACAAATCGTGGGACCAGGCGTGAGCAAACTGCACGAACCTCTCCCCCCCAATTGCCTCGTCAATAGGATGACCAACGAAAGGGCCAAAGCCCCTTATGAAAAGCCGATAGATGAGCAGAGCAATTACCGCTCCAACCAGACGTCGTCGGCCCGGAAGGCTGTTTCGACTCTGAAAATGGCACCACTGGCATACCACGACAAGAGGAACCTCGAGCCCTGGGGCATGACCCTTTTGGGAAGAAACCCCACGGGCCCCCCTAAGAACCAAAAAGTCCAACATGGGACGACAACTAGAAACCTCCGTTTGCAGAAACTGCACCACCGCATACTCTGCAAACAGAAAGGACAAAATGGGCATAGAAAACCTAAGAGCCAGAGCTCAAGCGGATTCTAAGGATTGAGCGAGCACCGCCTGATGGCACCCAAAACGAGAAGCAAAAAACAGAGACACTGCCTCCCTCAGGATCGGCACAAACAGCTTCAACAAGGCAGCCGATGCCCGCACCACTGCGACCAACGCACCAGAACTAGGAATCAGCAACCAACGCCTCCATGTCCTCCTTAAGCCAATCCGAAGACAGCTTGAGAAGGGAAAAGAAACGCAAGACCGAAGCCTAATGGTCACGGATGAGTAAGTCCTCAGGAACCAGGGCAGCCGAAAGGAAGGGAACCTGCACGCGAAGCTACACAGGCCGACATCCCAAAGAAGGACAGGGATGAACAAACAAGCAGTGAAGCGTTCAATCTCGCCCCCCCCCCCCCGGGTAAATTTGAACAACTGTCAGGGCCTCTCGCCACTGAAGCATGTGGGACTGACAGAATGTATGCCATACCGCCATTGAAAATACAGGCTATTTTGCCAAAGAGGACGACTCCGGAACCTCGTAACGCACCCAGTAAGGAAAGGAAAAACCAATCACAAATGAGGCAGGATCCATTATCGAGGCACAATCCAGGTCGCGCAAGAGATGGCCTCGAGCCACAATGGCCTCCTGCACCTAATGGGGCACGATGCGGGAAGCCGAAAACCTCCGGAAGTGAGGGACAGAAGTACCAGAGGGATCCCGGGGAGGTGTTGATGCTATATCAAAATCGTATAGGGAGGGAGGGGATAAGAAAACCCCACCCCCCTGCAACAACAAGCCTCGCTCATAGGGTACCAACACCCAAGCGGGGTCAAATGGAGCCCAAGCCCCCAAAGTCAACACCCAGAAGAGTCCACCGGAAAAGTTGGAACAAACAGGGCCCATTGGTCACACCCAGAAGCACCGGCTGGAGAAAAAGGCTCGAATGCCTCCGTCATCACACCAGAAGGAGCATCCCCTGAAACTGCCCGAATCTCACCACCAACTAAACCCTGCCCTGACTCTGAAACCCTTAAACACTTCAAAACTGGGTGCAGAGGGTCGAAGAACAGCAGGGGAAGGACAAGGGAGGCATGGACGAAACAAAGTTGAGGCGATAACAACCCCAAGTTCGAATCCCTATATGCAAAACTGGGCAGGCTCGGGGCATCCGGGTTAGTAACCAACCCAGCGCACTGCAGCAACCTAAAACATGCAAGCAACGCCGAAGTTGCCTGCACCTGAGTATTAAGATCAGTGGATTGGATGAACTGGAGTACAAGCAAGGAACACCACTCGCAGGACTCCGGGTCAAAGGTGTCACGGACCCAACAGGCAGCATGAGGGAGGCACAAATTGGTGATTGTCATCCTGAGACAAGGGGACAGAGCAACCCTCAAACTCACACGAAGTGAGATGGGACCCAGAGGATGCATCCATCGGACCACGGAGCCCTAAAGGGGGTTTCCAGGGCCCTTACATGCTCTGCTAAGGGAAGCCCAGGCAAGATACTGATAACTGGCACCCCAAACTATCCAGCGAACTACTAACAGTTGAACCCTCGGGACGTGTACACTCACAGGGACCTAGTAGGACCACCAATTTATATAGAAGGGGTACCAACACCAAGGGGCAGACCCCCACCAGGCAGGAAACAAAAATAAAAGAAAACCCCTGCATGAGGAACAACGACCCGGTGAAAACTAGCTGCACAGTGCCTTGCGCCCCTACCAGTGACAAAACAAGTGGTGCAAGAAACACCCCAGCTGACACCAAGGCAATTAAGCAATTACCGAGAAGCAAAAGATTCTACAGAGGCAGACCCCAAGCGACTTGTGGAAGATAACCCCAAGCCACAAGGGCAATACCTACCGGGCACCTAGGGAAAGGAACCCTAGGCATATGCAGCCCCAAGTACTTGTGAAATTACTCCTGGTTCACACACCACCACAAGGCACAGCACTGGAAATGACTTGAGCTCGATCAGGGCATTAGTCAATGGAGTTCAGCCTACCGGGGACCATGAACTAGAACCTGGCCCTCTCAGAGAGGTACAGGGAGGAATGGCCCTGGAAAACACCCCATAGTTGGGGGTTTTCCTTATCTGCCATCCAATGGGGTTAGGCACCCAGAAAAGTAGGCATAACAAAACAGACCCCACATGGTAAGAAAACTGCAACCAAAAACCTGAGAGGCAAAACACCCAACCAGTCCCAAGTTAACAAGGGAAACAAGCAAACATCACACTTTGCCGTCGCACCACTCGTAAGCACAGCCATCCCCTCCCCGAGAGGGTGATGGGGGAGCCCCGGACCCCTTGTGCCGGCTACCTAGCAATCCAGTTCGGAAGCTAAGCATCCAAACAATGCGAAAAAAAACATCGGCAGGAGGGAGGGAGGGAGGGTGACTGGGAGCCTCCAGGGATCACTGAGAACTTTTCGACCTCCAAAAGCACTGCGCCCGAATATTGACCCAAGAAATGGCAAACACGGCAGCCAAAGCAGCAAACTTCCTAACGTCATGGGCGTGCGGACAGATAGCAGGCTGGTTAGACTTAACCACCATGCTGTACGGCCATAATAAAGGACTATTCTGTGGTGAGCCGAAAATAAATTCTGCGCAAAAAATTATTTTCTCTTATATTGTTAAATTGTAGCCTCTGATCACGGCAAAATAAAATTAAATATTGTATGTGACATACTATAGCCATGATGGAGCTGAGAAGTTGAGCAAATTATGGGCGCTGAGCGATAAAGCTCTCAGGGTCACTAGCAGACGCCACCTCACTCCCTCTTTCACCAACACCTCACTCGGCAACATTCCTTCTCCCAACATACTCCTTTTGCTGTTATTACACTATATATACACACACATCATATACAGTGTAAGAATCTACATTTGTTTTCAACATAGCGAACCACTAAGCTGGTATGCTGAGTCCAGACAACAACAGGTTGCCACGCAGAATCAGTAGACGACGCTACCTCCCTCCCTCCCTCACCAAGATTACTCCTCCCACCATACTGCGAACAAGGCTAATTATCACCACAATCCTGCTATTATCAGAATCCTGGTCACTAAATCCTGTAAATTAATCATATTCCACAAGTTTATTCCGTTAAGGAACATGAGAATTCATTTCAACATTCTAAGATGGACCAAACAATGGTAGGGTGCTATGGCTACCTGCATAGTGCTGTGAACATCTTGAACAGAACATGAGAACATAAGAATAACGGTAACTGCAGAAGGCCTATTGGCCCATATGAGGCAGCTCCTATTTATAACCTCCCACTCATATACATGTCCAACCTATCCCACAAGAGCATTGTGTTCACTGATATCTGGAAATTGTACACAGTCTTTATCACAGTCAGACTCCTCTCTATTACTATCATGGCTAAATAATACCAGTTACATATATATATTTTGACAATTTTAGGCGATGCTGTGGTCACAAGCTGAACAGCGATGCTGTTAGCTCATGCTGTACTCACCTAATTGTGCTTGCGGGGGTCGAGCTCTGGCTCTATGGTCCCGCCTCTCAACCGTCAATCAACAGGTGTACAGGTTCCTGAGCCTATTGGGCTCTATCATATCTACACTTGAAACTGTGTATGGAGTAAGCTTCCACCACCTCACTTCCTAATGCATTCCATTTGTCAACCATTCTGACACTAAAAATGTTCTTTCTAATATCTCTGTGGCTTATTTGGGCACTCAGTTTCCACCTGTGTCCCCTAGTGTGTGTGCCCCTTGTGTTAAATAGCCTGTCTTTATCTACATTATCAATTCCCTTGAGAATCTTGAATGTGGTGATCATGTCCTCCCTAACTCTTGTGTCTTCCAGCGAAGTGAGGTTTAATTCCCGTAGCCTCTCCTCGTAGCTCATACCTCTCAGCTCGGGTGCTAGTCTGGTGGCAAACTGTGTGCCAACCATGGTTGCTAACTCAGTACTGAGGCTCTCACACTTAAGAATGTTGCCAACGATTTTCTTTTAAAATGGGGTCTGTTTAAAGGAGTCCTGAGACACAGGATGTGAGCCTCGTATACCCGCAAAAGTTTTGAATCGCTCCCTATACCTAAGAGCGCCACTTTGCGCACCCCCGATCTAACCCCCAATCTGGTGCTCTGCGTACCCCCAATCTAATGCCTCAAGGCACTCTGCACAGTGCGCTGGTTAACCCTTAAATTGCACAACACTTTATATGACATGTTGAGTAATTGACGCATGGCTGCGCAATATGACGTTTTGGAGTACTACCCGCTATTTAAACTGAAGTTTGAATAAAAATAATATAACTCCATAAAAAATATGGAGTACTATTTAAACGGCCCACAGATACAAGGGGTTCCCATCACCTTCTGCAGGGCTCTTGTAAACAGACGCCATTTAAAAAAAAAAATTGTCGGCAACATTCCCGGGTGTGGGGGCTGAGTGAGCCACCAGGGCTGGCACAAGCAGCATGAGCTCACAACACTGCTGTTCAGCTTGTGACCACAGCTTCACCTAAAAATGTCAAAAATACAGTATATGTAACTGGGATTATTTAGCAATGATAGTATTACAGATGATCCCCTGACTGTGATAAAAATTACCAGGATTTTGACAATAGCAGGATTGGTGTGATAATTTGTGCTGTGCTGTGAGATGAGTAAAGTTACGGGTAGGAGGTCTGAAGCATCGACTGCCGAATCTGTTTGGCCACCTGTTGCTGTCTGCACTTACTATATCAGCATAGTGGTTTACTATGGTGAACAAAACATGCAGATACTTATATATGACGTCTGTACATAGTGAATAAAAGCAAAAACAGTATAGTGGGAGGAGAATTTTGGTGAAGGAGTGAGTGGCAGCCAGTGGCTGGCTGGTGTGCCGGCCACTCCTTGCTGCGTTTTGACTCAGCTTACCAACTTAGTGGTTTGTTATGGTAAACACATATGTAGATACAGTATCGACTCTATTTAACAGTCTCTTATTTACCAATCTGCCAGTTCCATTGACCGGTTTGTGAGATCCGGTATCTGGAACCTCATATACCGGTCTGGCGGTCGATATTGGGTTTGTTTCGGTATCGGCGGGCCCTCACATGGCAATGGGCCACCGACCCTGAAGGTATTGAGGGAGGGATGGGCGGTAGTGATTGATGGAAGGAGGCATTGAGGGGGAGAGGCAGGGAGGGATAGAAGCAGTGAGGGAGGGAGAGTGTTGGTGGTGAGGCAGGGAGAGCGTTGGTGGTGGTGGTGAGGGAGGGAGTGTGTTGGTGGTAGTGAGGGTGTTGGTGGTGGTGAGGGAGGCAGAGGGAAGGATTGCTGACCAGGCGATGATTGCTAAACCTCTCACTCATACTGTATTAAAAGTTTTAATCTTAGCAGTAAAATATTTATGCCAAAATATGTTAATTTTTGTGTATTACTATACATTATTAATCATTAACATGTTTTATTGTTTCCTGTTTATTAATTAAACATATATAGTTTTAGGAATTATGCACAGTTGGCATTTGTGAGCAGGGGCTGACAGACATGTACGCCTCTACATCTAGCCTCGACCCCATTAGTAACTCCCTTGACCCTGTTAGTAGCTACCTCCTCCATAGCCTGCTGTTCTCATGTTATGAGGAAGGCAGAGAGGCAGTGAGGGAGGGATGGAAGACACTGACGGAGGGATGGGAGGCAGTGATGGAGGGATGGTGGGTGGTGGTGGTGGCAGTGAGGGAAGAGTGGGGGGCGAGCGAAGAGTGGGGGGCGAGGGAAGAGTGGGGGGGGGGGCGAGGGAAGAGTGGGGGGGGGCGAGGGAAGAGGGGGGGGGGCAAGGGAAGAGTGGGGGGGGGGGGCGAGGGAAGAGTGGGGGTGGGGCGAGGGAAGAGTGGGGTGGGGCGAGGGAAGAGTGGGGTGGGGCGAGGGAAGAGTGGGGTGGGGCGAGGGAAGAGTGGGGTGGGGCGAGGGAAGAGTGGGGTGGGGCGAGGGAAGAGTGGGGTGGGGTGAGGGAAGAGTGGGGTGGGGTGAGGGAAGAGTGGAGGGGGGGATGAGGGAAGAGTGGGGGGGGTGTGAGGGAAGAGTGGGGGGTGAGGGAAAAGTGGGGGGGGGGGGTGAGGGAAGAGTGGGGGGGTGAGGGAAGAGTGGGGGGGGGGGTAAGGGAAGAGTGGGGGGGGGGTGAGGGAAGAGTGGGGGGGGGTGAGGGAAGAGTGGGGGGGGTGAGGGAAGAGTGGGGGGGGGGGGTGAGGGAAGAGTGGGGAGGGGGTGAGGGAAGAGTGGGGGGGGGGTGAGGGAAGAGTGGGGGGGGGGTGAGGGAAGAGTGGGGGGGGGGTGAGGGAAGAGTGGGGGGGGGTGAGGGAACAGTGGGGAGGGGGGGGTGAGGGAAGAGTGGGGGGGGGGTGAGGGAAGAGTGGGGGAGGGTGAGGGAAGAGTGGGGAGGGGGATGAGGGAAGAGTGGGGAGGGGGGGGTGAGGGAAGAGTGGGGGGGGGGTGAGGGAAGAGTGGGGGGGGGGGTGAGGGAAGAGTGGGGGGGGTGAGGGAAGAGTGGGGGGGGGTGAGGGAAGAGTGGGGGAGGGTGAGGGAAGAGTGGGGGTGAGGGAAGAGTGGGGGGGGGGTGAGGGAAGAGTAAGGGGGGTGAGGGAAGTGGGGGGGGTGAGGGAAGAGTGGGGGGGTAAGGGAAGAGTGGGGGGGGTGAGGGAAGAGGGGGGGGGTGAGGGAAGAGTGGGGGGAGTGAGGGAAGAGTGGGGTGTGAGGGAGGGAGGTATTTGGTTACTATGGTTCAGTTGTTGTGTGGTCCACTTGTGTGATCCAACTTGTCATATGAAGGAATTATTAATTGTAACTTGTGATAGAATGGGCACTAACACAGGAACTAACTTGGAACGCAATTACACAATGAACTGTATTTCACTTTAGTTACATAAAATATATCTTACCAGAATGTTACTTGAAATATTACCGACACTTCAACAACTTCGGAAATACCAGAGCCCTGCATTTAACATCGGTACAGCCCCATATAGGTCTTTAAATCGAATGGACACTGTATTTATATATAACATGTATATATAGTATAATAACAGCAAAAGGAATGTTGGGAGAAGCCATTTTGGTGAGGGAGGTGGTGTCAACGGCATGACTTGTCATGCTGTGTAAGGGAGGACACTATGCTCTTTAGGCACTATACCAGCTTAGTTGATCAGTTAAAATGAACAAAAATGTAGAGACTTATATATAATGTGTAAATATAGTGTAATAACACCACAAACAGTATATACTTGAAGAAGGAATGTTAGTGCGTCTTGCCTTGAACCAGTGAGGGAGGGAGGGAGGGATGGAGGGGAGGGAGCATCAGTTGTGTGTGGCAACATTTTACTGTCTGCCGTCACCATACAAGATTAGTGATTCGCTATGGTGAACACAAATGTAGATACAGTGGTACCTTGGTTTAAGAATTTAATCCATTCCTGGAGACAGCCCGTATTCCGAAAACTCATAATCCGAAGCTAATTTCCCTATAAGAAATAATGGGTAATGAATTAATCTGTTCCTGACTACCCAAAATCCTCACTTCAAACTAAATTTTATACCTAATTCATCTAAATAAACCTACAAAACTATGTTCAAGTTATTACTTACCTTGCTGATGACTGCTGTTGGCGTATGGAAGATGGTGAGGAGGAGGGAGAAGAGGTGTTATTGTTTGAAAGGGGAGTCCCCTTCCATTATAACATCAGGCAGTAAGGACTTCACTGGTGTGCACACACTGGCACGTTTTGCTTGCATACCACTAAGACTTGCTTGTCTTACTAAGAATCTATCTAAAGACACTTGTTTTTCCCTATATTTTAACACATGTCTGTAGTAAGACATCACATTGTCATTTAAAAGGTGAATGCAACGGCCTGCTACAGCTTTATCTGGGCGAGTTTTTTCAACAAAACTTTGCAATTCTTTCCATACTTCACACACTTTCTTAACACTTTAGCATTATCACTGTGCTCGAGAGCGTTACCACTTTGTGTGTTGAGGTCGCACAGCGGACTTGCTCACAAGTCACGAGAAAAAATATTTCTATAATCTCTATTTGTTATGTGATCGACTTTGGGATAGTTTGAAAATATTTGCCATGAAATTTCCGTTTTTTCTAATAGCCGCATAGCCTACTTGAGAGAACGGCATAGAATTGCACCATTGAGGTAAGACAATTGTATTGTTGACACGACAGGAGTAATCAACGTAGTTTTTTATTTGGTGCCGGTCTAACGCATCCTTGTGTGACATTTTATACTATGTTCTTCTAGAACATTCTATTGCGAACACATTGGTACAAAAATGAAATACGTACATCAAAAATTAATGTCAAAACAGTGAAAAGAACATACACTTTTCAATAGGGGTTTCCCCGATGTGCCGTCACGGGTAACACTTCCGCCACTTCCCACACTCTTGCGGGTGGGCTGCGACATTGATTCTACATTTATATGCATATGTCCGTGTAGGGAATTTTATTGCGATCTCAGTGATACCAAATTTAACGCTGTAGGACAAGTGTGGAGTTGACAACCCTGAAAAGAGTAGAAACATTTCGTCGCTGTTTGGCACTCACGGCTAGTGATCAACATAGTGCTTTATTTGATGCTGGTCTAACTCATGTTTTGGTGACATTTTATACGTATATTCTTCTAGAACATTCTATTGCTTTTATGCAATTTTTATGCTCAAATGGCCAAAAATCCGACAAAAAATCATAAATTCTTGTGGAGTCTTCCAAGGCAAATTTTACGAGCAAATCCTGCTTGTATTCCGAAAAACTCATATACATGGACACTCGTATTCCGAGGTACCACTGTACTTATATATAACGTGTATATATAGTGTAATAACAAAATGAGTGGTGGGAGAAACCATTTTAGTGAGTGAGGTGGCATCATCTGCAAGACTTGTCATGATGTGTAAGAGTGACCACTACGCTCTTTGGGCATTATACCAGCTTAGTTGAACATTCATGGTGAACAAAACATTTAGATACTTATATATAATGTCTGTATATAGTGAATAAAAGCAAAAACAGTATGGTGGGAGGAGCATGTTGGCGAGTGAGGTGTTGTTGAGGGAGGGAGTGGTGGCGAGTGGCTGGCTGGCTGGAATGTGGCCACTCCTCGTTGCTTTTTGACTCGCCATATTAACTTAGTGGTTCATTATGGTGAACAAATCATGCTGATACTTATATATAACCTGTGTATATAATGTAATAAACGCAAAACTATTTGTTTATTGTTTTATGAACAAAATAATTGAATCAGTAATATGAACACCATAATTTTGAGTACAGTATAGCGTTGATTCACACATTTTATTATATAAATACCTGTATATCACACTTCACACGATTGAATAATATTACTGCAAAAAAACTAAGAAAAAATCAATCAGAGACATTAAGATAATTTGGTAATAATATCTTTGTGGCAACTCCCGCCTGACAGCTGAGGCAAAGCAGACCGCCTCGGACGCTTGCTCTGTCAACGCCTCTTTCTTGTGGGAGCCCCATCGGCTCCCCGGAGCTATCCAGGCTGAATGGATATGTATAACTTTCTGACATCAGTCAAAGTGCTTGGAGTTCATGCTTCCGAGGACCACGAGCCAGAACCTGGGCCCCCCTCAGAGAGGCGCGAGGAGCAAGAGCCAATAGAAACCCCCCTGTGGTTGGGAGCATTCTATGTCTGTCATTGACCTGGATAGGCACCCAGAAAGGAAGGCGGCACAAAACAAACTACTATTCTGGTGTAAATATTGCTACCGAAAGCCGATTGCACCCCCACCCCACCCCCAGGAGGGGGAAGGGGGACCCCAGACCCTCCACACCGGCGATCCGACCAGCAGTTCTTGGCTGATGTGATTACTGGCCGGTCAGGTGCCTCTGGCTCCAGTTTTGTTTCAGTTCTGTGCCTTGTGGTGTGGGCTGTCTCTACAGATTGTGTGTGAGAGCCAGGAGAGAGATTCCACGGTACTTGGGCTGCATGCGCCTAGGACTCTCTTCCTCGGTGCCCTGTAAATACTGCCCTTGGGGCTTGGGGCCACCTTCCACAAGTCACCATGGGATCTACCTCTGCTGTGTCCTTTACTGCTCGGTACTTGGCCGCCCTTGGAGTCAGCTGGGGATTTGTCGCCCTTGTTTGTCTCTGGGTAGGAGGTAGTTTTCATCACTAGTAGGGGCAAGGGGTACTGCATAGCTAGTTTTCATCAATAACAGCGGCCGGCTCTGTTCCGCCTGGGTAAGTTGTCCTCTTGCAGGGTTTTTCTTTTGTTTTTGTTTTTGCCTGGTAGGAGAGTCTACCTTTGTGATCCCCCTTTGCTGTTCTCGGGGAATTTATATATATATTTTCTGTTTGATGATATTTCCCGCTTGGCCCCCGTGAGTGGACACGTTCCGGGGGTTCAGCTTTTAGAAGTGTGTTTGGTAGACTTGACGTCGGTTTGCAGTACCCTGCCTGGGCTTCCCTTAGCATGTAACCATGGCTCAAGGCCCCTGGAAAACCCCACGGGGGGCTACGTGGTCCGATGAATGTGACCCCCGAGTCCCCCCCCTCGCGTCTTGCGAGTTCGAAGGTTGCTCTGTCCCCTTTTCTCAGGGTGACACCCACCGGTTGTGCTTCCACAATGCTGCCTGTTGGGTCGGTGTTTCTTTTGACCCGGAGTCATGCGACGCGTGTTGTCTGTGAGTGCTCCCGTTCACCAAAGTCACCGATCATGATATGCGGGTACAGGCAGCTGCGGCGTTGCATGCTAGGTTTAGGTTGCTGCAATGCTCAGTAGGGTAATATGAAACAAATCATAAATTGATTTTGAGAAACGGTTGGGCAGTGTTATGGCGACTCGACTTCTGGAGGTGGATTCGTGCAAAAACAGATTTAAGCGGTTGGGTTAGGGCACGCTCGGCACGCACATGGCTAGATGGTGGGGTGGGGTGGTGGTTCATTCCCCCCAGGGATCCCCCCACCCACCTCCCAGGGCGAGCCTGGGCGACTCGTGCCCAAACCCAACCGGTTTTTTCACAATTTGTCCCAAGGCTCTGGCGTGAGTACTAGGCGTCAATAGGGGGGTCCCTACTAATGAATGGTACAGAGGATGAATGTTCAATAGATTAAAAAAAAAAAAAAAAAAAAACTGGTGAAAGGAATATAAATGTTTCTTTGGAGTATTTTAATTTCAATAGCATGAGTATGTGTGTGCGAGTGTTTTTATGTAAATACAATATTTCTGTTTCTAATTCCTGCTAGGAAGCGTATCTGAAATAAGAGTTCTCAACCTATATTTGGTAAGGTTTCAATAATCAGGTAAAAATAGTCAGGTGGAAAAATAAATGGGAACAAAGACTCGAGTTATATTTGTGCTAGTTTCCCCAGATATATGTCCCATTTTCTTTAAATTTTGTTCCAGAGAAAACATCTGGTCAGTGCTAGCCTGAGGCCAAATTGGGTCTCCAGAAGAAAAATTCACCCAGCGTCGCAGGGGTGTCACGTGACCTGATGTCATCAATAGGAGGCCCCCTACCTACGAGTGACCCCAGTGGGGTCAAGCATACAGAGGGGGTCAAGGTTCCTTACGAAGAACAAGTTGGATATTACTGTGCAGTAAGCCTTTTCTTGAATTTGCAAGAAACTATGGGGTTCTCAGTCATGGTAGGCAACCCAAGGAACCAGGATAGCATGTGGAGGTTGGATATTTGGGGTTTAAATGGCTTCGGAGAGTCGTATGTGTTTGATGATGGGTAAATGTTTAAGTCAATAATTGTCGTGTTTTTAACCCTTAAAGTGCGCATTACGTCATATGACGTGCTGGACGTTGTTCCAGTAAACTGCGCATCACGTCATATGATGTGTTGGAGTACTACGCAAGATTTAAACAGCCCGCGGATACACGGGGTTCACCACACCTTCATCAGGGTTCTTGTAAACAGACGCCATTTTTTTTATAAATCGTGGGCCAATCTCCCGGGTGTTATTGGCCTCAGTATTGAGTGAGCAACCAAGCCTGACGCACGCAGCATGAGCTAACAGCACTGCTGTTCAGCTTGTGACCACAGCATCGCCTAAAAATGCCAAATTATACTTGTTCATGCTATTATGTAGCGATGATATTATTACAGAAGACCCCTGACTGTGATAAAACTGACCAGGGTTCTGATAATAGCAGGATTGTGGTGATATTTAGCGCTGTGCGCCATGGAAGGAGGTGTAATGCTGTGAGAGGGAGGGTGGTGGCGATGTCTTTTGACTGTGTGTGGCCACCTTTTATTGACTGCACTCACCATACCAGCTTAGTGGTTCGCTATGGTGAACACAAATGTAGATACTTATATATAACGTGCGTATAGAGGGTATAAACAGCAAGAGAAGGTTTGGAGCCGCCATATTGGTGAGGGCGGTGGCGTCGTCTGCACGACGCCACCGTGCAGACGACGGTGTTGTTTACTGGTTACCACGATGGTCTTTGGGCACCATACCAGTTTATTTGTACAAGTATGATGAACAAAACAGGTAGATATTGATATATAATGTGTGTATATAGCGTAATAACACCACACAGTATTGTTGGAGGAGAAATATTAGTGTGTCTGGCCTTGAGGGCGGCCGCCGATCAGCTGACTGTGTGAGTAGCCACATCTCTGTGCCTTTACTCACCATACAAGCTTAGATGTACAGTTATGGTGAACAAAACATGTAGATACTTATATATAATGTCTGTATATAAGATATGTAGGTAATAACACCACACAGTATTGTTGGAGGAGAAATATTAGTGCGTCTGACCTTGAGGGCGGCCGCCGATCAGCTGACTGTGTGAGTAGCCACATCTCTGTGCCTTTACTCACCATACAAGCTTAGATGTACAGTTATGGTAAACAAAACATGTAGATACTTATATATAATGTCTGTATATAAGATATGTAGGTAATAACACCACACAGTATTGTTGGAGGAGAAATATTAGTGCGTCTGACCTTGAGGGCGGCCGCCGATCAGCTGACTGTGTGAGTAGCCACATCTCTGTGCCTTTACTCACCATACAAGCTTAGATGTACAGTTATGGTGAACAAAACATGTAGATACTTATATATAACGTCTGTATATAGTGAATTATAGCAAAAACATTGTGGGAGGAGAATGAGGGTGAGTCAGATGACTGGAGGGAGGGCGGGAGTGGCTGGCTGGTACACGGCGGTCACTCATTACTTTTTGACTCATAATAGCTACTTAGTGGTTCGTTATAGTGAACAAAACATGCAAATACTTTTATATAACCTGTGCTTATAGTGTAATAACCGACAAAGTATTTGTTCACTGATTGATGAACATAATTGAATCAACAATATGCACACCATATTTTTGAGTACAACAATGATTCACTCATTTTATTATATAAATATATCAAACTACACACTATTGAATAATATTACAGCAAAAAAAGTATGAAAAATCAATCAGAGACATTGAAATAATTCGGTAATTATCTCTTTGTGGCAACTCTGGCCTGACAGCTTGCGAGCAACAGACCGCCTGGGACGCACGCTGAGTCAGCGTCTATAATATGCCAGAATTCCCCGCCCTATAGCGGGCAATATATGCCACTTACGATTTTTTTATTATTTTTCCCGTGATCAGTGAACACAAATTAACAGGGTAGAAAGAAAAAATAATTTTTTTTTTTCAAAATAACATGCGCCTGTGGGGATGGCAGGATATTAAACCCCGAGCATGTTAAGGGTTAATCTGAATGAGGGGTCCTAGTTTACGCTCTAGTCATAAAATATATTCCTTAGTATATTTCCTATGGAAAATGAGCTTTCAGTACTCTATATAAATTAAAAATGAGGTCAAGAAAGGCATGTTTATATATGTAGTGTTTTAGGTTGAAACTGTTTACCCAAGTCACCCCCGAGCTCTTGCACCGTTTTCTGTAGCCAAAGTAAAGATTTCATTTTCTGTGGAAGCAATAATAATAATTTAAATTTAATAATTGTCTGTGTGAGCCATTAATCATTTAGCCAGAGAATGTTTATCATATTGAAATCGTTCCCCAAACTAGATTCACATCATCACCATAGCAAAGCTTACATCACTATGTATAATTATAAAAAAATCATCAATAGGGCATTTAATGAACAAACAGGATGTTTAAGGGTCAACTGCGATAAACTGTCGTTATTTGAACATGATCAGTGAACACAAATTAACATGTTAGAAAGAAAAAATAATTTTTTTTTTTCAAAATAACATGCGCCTGTGGGGATGGCAGGATATTAAACCCCGAGCATGTTAAGGGTTAATCTGAATGAGGGGTCCTAGTTTACGCTCTAGTCATAAAATAAATTCCTTAGTATATTTCCTATGGAAAATGAGCTTTCAGTACTCTATATAAAATAAAAATGAGGTCAAGAAAGGCATGTTTTATATGTAGTGTTTTAGGTTGAAACTGTTTACCCAAGTCACCCCCGAGCTCTTGCACCGTTTTCTGTAGCCAAAGTAAAGATTTCATTTTCTGTGGAAGCAATAATAATAATTTAAATTTAATAATTGTCTGTGTGAGCCATTAATCATTTAGCCAGAGAATGTTTATCATATTGAAATCGTTCCCCAAACTAGATTCACATCATCACCATAGCAAAGCTTACATCACTTTATGTATAATTATAAAAAAATTATCAATAGGGGATTTAATGAACAAACGGGATGTTTAAGGGTCAACTGCGATAAACTGTCGTTATTTGAACATGAAGTCAGTTGGATTTTTTTGCAATACAAAACATAGCAATGCTGCATTTTCTATAGTTCTAAGCGCTTTATATTTATTTTTAATATGGAAATATGCCACAAAACAAATGGTAACCTTTGAAATAAAAATTTAGAAAGCATTGGGTTAGAGTTATGCAATTTTTAGAATTATACACAATTTCCCCAGTTGCATCAGCCATTTCGTGCGGGGGCAGAGTCCCAACCTCAATATCTTAACACTTGTAAAGATTAATTACCTCTTTAGTGTTCAATTAATAAAAGTTTAATTTCTTGTAAAATATATGTATGATCTGTATTAAGCTATATTTTTTGGCATCACTACAGATCACATATGTTATTGTCGAGGGTCCCAATATATTCGCCATTTCTCTCATTGATATAATCACCGAAGCTACATATATATTTCTGAAATTCTATCCCCAAGATTCCGTAAGTACAATTATAACAGTTATCTCAACAATAGTATTTCTTAAGCCATTGGAATGAGGGACAGCATAAAGAAAACCGTCCTATGGCAGGTTATAATAACTTACGGAACCATCTACCTGCCGAAGCCGAAAAATCAGCCAAATAAACTCTTCTGAGCTTTTAGAAAAAAAAAAGCCGAAAGGATCATCAGGGCAAAATGGAGAGACCTCGGACAAGCCACCGGCTTCCTGCCCTCGTCGAAGCTACCTACTAGCATTTGCAGTCAGTCACAAAAATTAATAAAAAAACAAAACAAAAAATCATGTTTTGTGCGGAACTGCCTACTCGCCACGGCCGTAAAATTAATAAAAAATAAAAATAGCTTCAAACTTAAATACACTCACACCTCTGAACCGGGAACAACTACCTCTCACACCCCTTCCCTTCCCCAGCAAATGTACCAAAGTCTTCCCGAAGCCACCCCACTCACGCATGAATCAACATGATTTCGCAAAACTATATATGTATCCAAAGGGAACGCCGCCACCCAAATCCCTGGGCGCATATCAGCAATGATCTTGCAAAAAAACTATATTTAAAAAACCAGCGTTGAATGTAATGAAACACCATTTTCTGGGTGAGACCCGGAGGCTCCCCGGAGCTTTACCAGGCTGATATGCTAATGTCAGACTTTGGCATCAGTCATGTGTATGAAGTTCTAGGGCCTACCGGGGACCACGGCCAGAACCTGGCCCCCTCAGAGAGGCAAGGAGAGCAATTGCCTATAGAAACCCCCGTGTTGGAAGCATTCTATGTCTGCCATCGACCGGGTCAAGCATCCAGAAAGGTAAGCATTCCAAAACAAACCCCTATTCTGGTGAAAATTATTACCTAAAACCGAACTAGTGGATAGAACTCTTCAACAGAAAACAAGGAAACTAGTATGACGTCATACGTCACCGCGCCGCTGTCTGCGCAGCTCCCCCCTCCCCGTGAGGGGGAAGGGGGAGCCCCAGACCTCCCACGCCGGCTATTCACCCATCAGTTCTGAGGCTGGATGTCAAAACACGCAAAAAAACGCCGACCGGAGGGAGGGAGGGTTACCGAGGAGCCTCCGGGTCTCACCCAGAAAATGGCGTTTCATTACATTCAACGCTGGTTTTCTGGGGGAAGCCCCATCGCCTCCCCGGAGCTAACTACCCACAGAGGAAGGTCAAAGGGACAGAACCGGGAGGCGGACACCACACACCCCCCAAGGAGGCGAGACAACCGGCAGCAAACGCCAACCCAAGGCCCCACAGCCCCGAAAAGTCCCGGGAACAACACGAGAACAACGAGCAACAAGGCCCCTGCACGAACACCAAAAATCCATGCCCGAAAGACCGCAAGGCCACGTCGCCCAGACGGCAGCGAGAGCAGCGAAGCCACGAACGCCACAGGCATGAGGGAAGAACACAGGCAGCTTAGCCGCAAGAACACGACTGACCACCCGGGACACTATCACCCGCGAACCGGGAAGAACAGAACCGGATCAACGCAAAACGCGCTCCGGACCCAAACGCCGTGGCACGCAAACAACATCGGAGGGCCGCCACTGAACACAAAAAACGACACACCCCGGCCCGACCAACGAAGCACCAACAAATCCTGGACCCCTCCAGAACGCAGCAGCCCCACCCCGCACCAGAAAAAATGGAAACTGCTGCCACCGAACAACCAAAACGCTAAAACCGAAGGAGCAAGAAAACTCAGCGACTCGACCCCCAGAGGCAAAGGCCAAAAGGAAAGAGCCGACGAAAACACACACCAGAACCGAAGGGGCACTACCAACCGAGGAGAAGACAGAGCACGCTGACCAGAGACCAGGATGGTGCAAGCGGCGCACGAACAGGCCGGAGGTGAAATGACGCACAAGACAGCTGACTAACGGTGCAGAAGCAACACCAAGACCGAAAGCAAGCTGAAGCGGCTCCGCCCGCGCCGCACGAAGAGGCGACAGTATGTGGCAAGACGACGGCCCCCAACCCCCACCAGAAAACCAAGCCGAGAGTAAACCAAGCTAACAGGAGTAACCACCTAAGAAGGGACAGGAAAAGGAAGGACCGCCAAAATACCCCATACTGCCGCCAAGAGAAGCACGCAGGTGGGTCACCTACCACGAAGCCACCCGACCACCAATCGGAGGCGAGACCGCGAGGCAGAACATAAGCAGCCTCGACAAGGTCCCTCCGAGACCAGGAAAAGGCGGAGCCGCGGGAAGATCTCGGGCGCGACCATTGAAACCCAGGCGGCACAAGGAGATGGAACGTCTGCCAAACAGAAAAACTCCCCAAAGCATGCAAGCCTGCCAGGAGTTCAGAAACGACGGGTCCGACGCGAGACATTGCAAGACCCCCCCCAAAAAAAAAAAACCGACAGGGCAAGCTAGGAAACCAAAGAAGGCGGAAGGGACGCCGCCAGAACAGTACCCAAACCAAGGGGTACGAACAACTGCAATAGACTGAGACAAAGAAGCACATCACAGGACACAGGCTGACAAATGCCTAAGAACACACGCAGAACACCCCTGCTGCAGAGGAGGCAGGAAGAAAGAGCAGAAGCACAAAAACCCTAGGATAACAACCAGGGGTGGACAATCAGGCAGGGACAGAAAAAAACCCCACGCAATCCCCAGGCACAAAACGGCAACAAAGTGCCACTCCACAACCGGACACAGGAACAAGGACACGCCACCGTGAAACAAGGTACCAATGCACACGTGCAGCAGCAGCAACAGGCACCACTGCAACATGCAACATGTAAATAGCAACTCCCTTCTGCAAAGGCAGAGAACGGAGCAGGCAGACCCCAGACAGGGCCAACGGAGACACGACAAAACCCCGCAGGCCCAGAAACCTGCACCAGGCGACCGACGGCGGAGAAACCCCGCTTGATACCTGCTGGATGAGGTACTGGGAGCTCTTTTACACCTCAAGCCCGGCCCAAGGCCAGGCTAGACCGGCCAGAGGGTGGCCCACCAGGCAGCTGCTAGGAGCAGTCCAAAGGCCCACATACCTCCACAACCAGGACGAGCCAGAACTGCCATACAAAACAGGCTAGTGCGCCCTGGAAGTCCACGGACGAACCAGCAAGAAGGCTTATGCTCGCAAGTAGGTCGTGTAACAAGCACAGACCTCTGATGGTAATACTGTACAGTGTTCCCCAAATGTGCCAATAGTACCACTGCACTCCACTGGTACTATCCCGCAAGTTCTACCAGATAGGCGGGACCCAAGAGCCAGAGCTCAAATCCTGCAAGCACAGCCAGGAGCCTTACCAGGTGAGTACAGAACCAACCCTACAACCCCCACACCTCACAACATTAAAAAAGGAGGGTCCCCTGAATGACACCAGCATGGGTTGGACATGCACATGAGGGGGGACAGGAAGGGTTGAAAAAGGGACAGTCACTGGTGTGCGAACGATCTCAGTCGTATAAAAATATACCTAAATAAAGACAGGTATATAAACAAATCCGCAACCAGCGCCCGGCCAAAAGACGCCAGACCGCAGAAACTCACCTGGCGAACGGTGGCACGAATTTGACATGACTCAACTGTGCCCAGAAGAACCTGGGAGCACGGCCAGGTGAAGACGCCAGAGCCGGACCCTGCCGGACCCGCAGGAGAGCAGGGAGAGGCGAAGGAGGCGGTCCACACCCATGACACAGGGAAAACCGCGGTGTCCTCCCCACAACTGGGAACCAGGACACCCCCGGCGCGAAGGGGCACATACCGCAGCCAGGGAGAAGAACGAGAGGCGAAGCACTGTAGCAAAAAGGGCGCAAAACACCAGCACTGAAACACCGCCCAGACCAAAACAAACTCCACGGCGCATGCGCATAACACGCTGGCCGAACTGCACACCCTCTCTGCAGGAAGGCGCCAGCCAGGACTACTGCACGAGAAAAGTAGCCAAAAGAGGAAGCAGGAACAATAAAACCGGCCAAAGAAGCAAAGAGCCCAAAAAGTAGCCCAACCGGGCGACAATTAGCCCAACCGGGCGACAAGTAGCCCAACCGGGCGACAAGTAGCCCAACCGGGCGACAAGTAGCCCAACCGGGCGACAAGTAGCCCAACCGGGCGACAAGTAGCCCAACAGAGCGACAAGTAGCCTAACAGGGCGACAAGGACGAGGAGCCGACAGACGTTCCAATAATGCAGGAAGTAGTGAAAAACCTTCCCGTACCCTTGAGAACACAGAAGCCAACACTAGTCCCGAAGGCACACGAAGGCGCAGGCGCACCCGAGATCAGAAGTCACGCAGAACCCCATCGAACGGGGAAACATGACGAAAACACCGTCCCAAAAAGGGGTGGGAGGAAACATCCACCCACAGGACGGAACCAACCGACTCAAAGGCCAAGGAAACGAGCCCGGGGAGGGGGCCGACGCCCAACAGCACGTACGGCGAGTGGGGAGAAAAGACCCCACTCCGCGTAACCACAAGCCCCACCTAGAGGGGGATAAAAAAAAAAAAACACGGGATCCAACGGGGCCAAGGCCCCCCAAGTCAGCCCCTCCCCAGCCCCCGGGAACCTACACGACAGGCCCCGGGGCCGAGCCATTCCCCCAAAGCCCCGGCCGTACCAGAAAACCGGGGCAGCTGTGAAAACACTAAGGAAGGGAGTCCACTGGCAGACTCATACAACACGGCTGGAGGAACAGGCTCAAATGCCCCCGTCACGACCCCGGAAGGGAAATTCCCCGAGACTGCCCGAGTCTCAACACCATCAAAAACCCCGCCCCGAACCTACAGACGGTAAGGAACCGGATGCAAGCAGGAAGGGTGATCCAGGGGAAAGACAAGGGGGCATGGATGGAACCGAAGCAACCAACACCCCCAAGTCCCAACACGAACTACAACGGGGCAGCCCCGGGGCTCCCGGGGAGGAAACCCTGAGAACGTTGCCAACACCAAGGCTCAAGTGCAACGCCCCTGCTGCCCGCACCCGGTTTCTTAGCACAACTGGGTAACCGAGTCACAGCGACCAACCAAACTCGCAGGATTCCGGGTCAAAGGTGTCATCGACCCCACAGGCAGTAGATGGAGGCAAAACAAAGAGTCACCCAGAGACAAAGGGTGAGAGCAACCCTCAAACTCGCTGGAAGCGAGGGGGGGACTCTGGGGTCACATCCATCGGACCCGCGCGCCCCCAGGGGTTTCCCAGGGTCCCGAGCGTTTACTATAAGAGGACTCGTGCTCAGGTAATCCCAGGCAGGGTACTGCTAACCGGCACCCAAACCTACCAAACAACTTTCTAAGAGCTGAACCCCCGGGACATGTACACTCACGGGGACCTAGCAGGGGGTACCACCAGAAAATACTCAGAACACAAGGGACACAAGGGGCAAGATCGAAGGCAGACCCCCCCCCCCACCAGGTAGATAAACAAAAAGAAAAAGAAAACCCCGCAAGAGGACAGCGTACCCAAGCGGAACAGAGCCGGCCGCTATGATTGGTAAAGACAAGCTGCACAGTACCCTGCGCCCCACCATTGCAAAAACTGCTCCTTACTCTAAGGCGAACAAGGGAGACAGAACACCCGAGCACACAGAGCGGCCGAAAACCAAGCAGTAAACGGCCAAGCAGGGGCAGGACCCAAGGAACTTGTGGAAGGTGGCTCCAAGCCCCAAGGGCAGTACTTACAGGGCACCTAGGGAAGGGAACCCTAGGCGCATGCAGCCAGAGTACTGGAGAATCACTCCTGGCTCACGCACCACCTAGAAAACAGACACCACACTCTAGGTACAGTGCTGAAACAACCACTGGAGCCGGAGCACATAACCTTTGCCTATAGCATCAGCCAAAGAACTGATGGGTGGATAGCCGGCGTGGGAGGTCTGGGGCTCCCCCTTCCCCCTCCCGGGGAGGGGGGAGCTGCGCAGACAGCGGCGCGGTGATGTATGACGTCATACTAGTTTCCTTGTTTTCTGTTGAGTTCTATCCACTAGTTCGGTTTTAGGTAGCAATTTTCACCAGAATAGGGGTTTGTTTTGGAATGCTTACCTTTCTGGATGCTTGACCCGGTCGATGGCAGACATAGAATGCTTCCACCCACACGGGGGTTTCCATAGGCCATTGCTCCCCTTGCCTCTCTGAGGGGGCCAGGTTCTGGCCGTGGTCCCCGGTAGGCCCTAGAACTCCATACACATGACTGATGCCAAAGTCTGACATTAGCATATCAGCCGGTAAAGCTCCGGGGAGCCGACGGGGCTCCCCCCAGAAATAATGAGTAAAGTATGAACAAAATTAATATTGTCATTATATTTTCTATATAAAGTGTGTATTATAATGAAGAAAAAGAATGTATTATAATGATTTCATAATAAACATTGCATACATACTTTAGCCCATTCATAATATTATATTTTAATAAATCAGGTTTGGCTGGCGTGCTCATTTCTATTATCTATCTTTAAAAAATAAGAAATATAATATAACCATATAAAGTAATACACTCAACATCCTATCATCCAGACACCTCGGGCCCAACTATGATTGGATATGTAGTCGTGTCTGGATAAGTAGTCGAATTCTCCCCCAAGCACGAAAAATAATATCCTTATGTAAAAAAGTACGTAACAGTACATTGTTGTTTCACTAGATACTTCAAACAAAATGCCACAGAATACTGGTAATACAGCATCAGTGAATATGGGTACTCACCAAGTGTCCACATGTTTCTCTACATATTATAACAATTAATAATTATGATCGTGGAATGATGTGTTGATGAGTATACAGTAGTGGTGTTAACTGGGGGTTGAGGCACAGATGTTGAGGGGAGGGTTGGGTTTTTGTTTAATTAGGTTAGGTTATGTTTAGTTAGCTTTGGTTAGATTAGGTTATGTTTAGTTAGCTTTGGTTAGGTTAGGTTTGCTTTGCTTTGGTTTGTTTTGGTTAGGTTAGGTTCGGTTAGGTTTGCTTTGGTTAGGTTTGGTTAGGTTTGCTTTGGTTAGGTTTGCTTTGGTTAGGTTTGCTTTGGTTAGGTTTGCTTTGGTTTAGGTTTGCTTTGGTTAGGTTAGGTTTGCTTTGGTTTAGGTTTGCTATAGTTAGGTTAGGTTTGCTTTGGTTAAGTTGGGTTTGGTTAAGTTGGGTTTGGTTAGGTTAGGTTGGGTTTGGTTAGGTTAGGTTGAGTTTGGTTTGCTTTGGTTAGGTTAGGTTTGCTTTGGTTAGGTAAGGTTTGGTTTGCTTTGGTTAGGTTTGCTTTGGTTAGGTTTGCTTTGGTTAGGTTTGCTTTGGTTAGGTTTGCTTTAGTTAGGTTCGCTTTAGTTAGGTTCGCTTTAGTTAGGTTTGCTTTGGTTAAGTTAGGTTTGCTTTAGTTAGGTTTGGTTAGGTTAGGTTAGGTTAGGTTTGCCTAGGTTAGCTTTGGTTTGGTTAGGTTTAGTTAACATTGGTTTGGCTGAGTTTGGTTAGGTAAGGTTGGGTTCGGTTTTGCTGGGTTTGGTTTGGCTGGGTTTGGTTTGGCTAGGTTTAGCTTGGCTGGGTTTGGTTGGCTGCCGATCAGCTGACTGTGTGAGTAGCCACATCTTTGTGCCTATACTCACCATACAAGCTTAGATGTACAGTTATGGTGAACAAAACATGTAGATATTTATATATAACGTCTGTTTAAAGTGAATTATAGCAAAAACATTATTGTGGGAGGAGAATGTGGGTGAGTCTGATGACTGGAGGGAGGGCGGGAGTGGCTGGCTGGGACACGTCAGTCACTCCTCGTTACTTTTTGACTCATAATAGCTACTTAGTGGTTCGTTATAGTGAACAAAACATGCAGATACTTATATATAACCTGTGCTTATAATGTAATAACCGACAAAGTATTTGTTCACTGATTGATTAACATAATTGAATCAACAATATGCACACCATATTTTTTAGTACAGCAATGATTCACTCATTTTATTATATAAATATATCAAACTACACACTATTGAATAATATTACAGCAAAAAAAGTATGAAAAATCAATCAGAGACATTGAAATAATTTGGTAATTATCTCTTTGTGGCAACTCCGGCCTGACAGCTTGCGAGCAACAGACAGCCTGGGACGCACGCCGAGTCAGTGCCTATAATTTGCCAGACTTCCCCGCCCTATAGCGGGCAATATATGCCACTTACGATTTTTTTATTATTGTTCCTGTGATCAGTGAACACAAATTAACAGGTTAGAAAGAAAAAATATTTTTTTTTTTCAAAATGACATGCGCCTGTGGGGATGACAGGATATTAACCCTTACACTGCTCAGGGGTCCTTGGGACATTTACACCTCTGTGCGCAAGAAAAAAAAAAATCAAAAAAATTTTTTCGTCTTCTAAACATGTTAATTTGTGTCCCCTGAGCACGGAAAAAAAAAAATCGTAGGTGACATATTTTGGGCGCAATTGACCGAGGAAGTCTGGCAAAAAGTGGGCGTTGACAGAGCGGTCGTCAGACCCGGTCAGCGTCACCTGCGTTGACAGATGGGAGTTGCCACAAAGATATTATTACCTAATTGTTTCAATGTCTCCGATTGATTTTTTCTTAGTTTTTTGCAGTAATATTATTCAATAGTGTGTATTGTAATATATTTATATAATAAAAGTGATTAATAATCGCTATACTCAAAAGTATGATTTGCATATTAGTGATTCAATTATTATGTTTATAAAACTATAAACAAATAGTTTTGCTGCTATTACAAATACACAGGTTATATATAAGTATTGGCATGTTTTGGTCACCATAACGAACCACTAAGTTGGTATTGAGAGTCGAAAAGCAATGAGGAGTTACCGCCACACATTAGCCAGCCACTCGCTGCCACTCCCTCAACACACGCACTAAACTTTCTCCCCCAACAATACCAGTTGTGGTGTTATTACACTATATACAGACGTTATATATAAGTATGTGTATATTTTGTTCACCACAACTGTACAGCTAAGCTGATATAGTTAGTTCAGGCACTAAGAGTTGTCGCTATACACAGATGGCGGCTGGCGGCTCCCTCACTCATTCAAGGTCACACGCACTAAACTTTCTCCCCCAACAATACCATGTGGTGTTATTACACTATATACAGACGTTATATATAAGTATGTATATATTTTGTTCACCACAACTGTACAGCTAAGCTGATATAGTTAGTTCAGGCACTAAAGAGTCGTCGCTATACACAGATGGCGGCTTCCTCACTCATTCAAGGTCACACGCACTAAACTTTCTCCCCCAACAATACCAGTTGTGGTGTTATTACACTATATACAGACGTTATATATAAGTATGTGTATATTTTGTTCACCACAACTGTACAGCTAAGCTGATATAGTTAGTTCAGGCACTAAGAGTCGTCGCTATACACAGATGGCAGCTGGCGGCTCCCTCACTCTTTCAAGGTCACACGCACTAAACTTTCTCCCCCAACAATACCTTTTGCAGTGTTATTACCCTATATACACATATTATATATAAATATCTACATGTTTTATGCACCGTAACTGTACACCTAAGCTTGTAGTGCGCCCAAAGAGCATAGTGGCCACCCTCTAAACAGCTAGACAAATCGTGCAGACGACGTCACCTCCGTTACCCATATGGCTCCTCCCAGCATAATCCTTTTGCTGTTATTACACTAATACACACATTATATATAAGTATCTACATTTGTGTTCACCATAGAGAACCACTGACCTGGTATGGTGAATGCAAACAATAACAGGTGGCCACACAGTCAGTAAACGATGCTGTCTCCCTCCGTCTCTCAGCATCACTCCTCCCACAGCGCTAATTATTACAACAATCCTGCTATTATCACAACCCTGGTTATTTATATCACAGTCATTGGTCATCTGTAATATTGTCATCGCTAAATAATGACAATTATATATTTATTTTGACATTTTTCGGCGATGCTCTGGTCATAAGCTGAACATCAATGCTGTTCGTTCATGCTGCGTGCGCCGGCCTTGGTTGCTCCAACAGTACTGTGCCTCTCACACCTGAGAATATTGCCCACGATTTTTTTTTTAAATTGCATCTGTTTACAAGAGCCCTGAGGAAGCTACTGTGAACCCCGTGTAGCCGCGGGCCATTTGAATCAGGCCTGGCACCCTATGGCGTATATGTACGCCATGCGCACCATGGGACATGTTACTCAGGGCGTATATATACGCCATGCGCAGTTTAAGGGTTAAACCCCGAGCATGTTAAGGGTTAACTAAACCTAACCTATCCTAACTTACCCAAACCTAACCCAATATAACCTAACCTAACTTAACTAGCCTAACCTATCATAACTTAACCGAACCTACCTAACCTAACTTGCCCAAACTGAACTTAACTAGCCTATCATAACTTACTTAACCCTTAAATTGTGCATCGCATCATATGATGCTTTGGAGTACCATGCACGATTTGAAAGGCCTGTGGGGTATAGGGGGTCCCCATACGCTGTCCAGGGGCTATAGTAAACAGCCGCCATTTTGAAAAAATCCAGCTCATGCTACTATCGCGTGGGAGGCCTCAGTTACCCAGCAGCCACCATGTCGAGCACACGGCCGAACGCTTCCCGGGCACGCCCCACAATCACTCACCCAAGAGCAAATAACCAGTGAATTATTTTCCGTTGGTGAGGAAAGTGACTTTGATGACTCTGATATTTGTAAAGACTACACACAATTGACCGATGATGATAGCACGGACAGTGAAAATGAGATACAGCCCCCTCCCACCGCGACGCCTATACGCTCACCCATGCCACCTCGCCCAGTGTCTACCCCAATTCATCCTCGACCACACAGTTCCTGTGCTTATTTACAGTCTGAGGATATGTTCGGTGACGAGTCAGAGGAAGGTGGCTCTTTTTCTGGTTTTAGTGAAGTGGATTCAGAACAGTGTTACCGAGCCTGGTGCCAGTACCAGTGATGATACTGGGCGAGATTTTGTCGCGTCAGCAGAGTCTCGCCCAGCCAAGTGCCACCGCATAGAACAACATGAGGCACCAAGAGCCTCATGTTCACGTGCCTCTACCTCATGTGCATGTAGCAGCCGTACTGTCCGTAGACGGGCTTCAGCTCCTGGTCCACAGGGTGCATCGCTTCCTCGCCGTAGTGCCCCTGTTGCGTCCCCTGCGTCTCGCAGGACACCAGGTGTATTAGTGTGGAGTGATGGTGCTGGGTTTATTCCCCGAAATCCTGCCTTTGATAATAAAGACGTTGGGATTACAGAGTTTTTCCCTGATAATGGAGAGGATATGAGTGAATGTGATTATTTTACAGCATTCTATGATGAGCCGCTCATGGAATATATTGTACACCAAACAAACCTTTATGCGGCTCATCTCATTAGAAGGGAGAGAACAGAATTTTCACGATTGCAACGTTGGAAAACCACCAATGTAGGTGAAATGTGTTTCTAGCGATATGTATGTTGATGAAACACTGTATCAAACACGCTCTCACAGATTACTGGAGCAAAGATCTGACTATTCCAACACCTTTCTTCGGGGAAATATATGTCACGAGACAGATTTCAGAAACTCCTCAGGTGTCTGCATTTTGCAAGTAATGAGGACCAAACAGAGGATGATAGACTTTGGTGAGTGAGGCACTGTATGCAACCCGTCCTCTTAAAAATAACGTCACTTTTGGCTCGTATGCTCACTATGGCCAAATTTGGACGTAATTTGAAATGAAATCGACTCACAAAAGTGACGTACTGTTCCGTTTTCTGTTTGAGTCGTCCGGCCCTCCTCGGACAGCTTAGAAAAGGAACTTTCAATTAACGTTTTTCATAACATTTTGAAACTTTATGAGAATTTCCTGCCCACCTAACCTATCAGAGGACCCTTAACTTGCTGTTGTTGAAAAAAAAAATCCCAAATTTATTTTCATTTTTTTTAATTTTCAAATTACGTCCATAATCGGCCATATGGGCAAACGGCCAAAAGTGACGTTCTTTTTAAGAAGACAGGTTGCTGTATGAATGAAGTGATTGGAAAATTCTAAGGATTTTTACGTACCAGCACAGAAGCGGGTGATTGCCGAATCCCTAGTACTTTTCAAAGGACGTGTTTCATTCAAACGGTATATTCCCTCCAAACGAAACAGATTTGGATTGAAATTCTTTGTACTGTGTGACTGTGAAACTGGATACGTGTTACACATGATTCCTGTATTCAGCTAGCAATGTAGACATTCCCGGTAACGACGAACATGGTTTCTCTGGTAGTGTGGTGAAGTCACTAATGGCACCATGGATGAGCAAGGGCCACATCCTATACACAGATAATTACTATACAAGTCCATTGCTATGTAATGATCTGATTCTCAGATCATTGGTTCTCCCTTCTCCCCTCCTTTCCTTCTCCCCTCTCCCCTCCTTCCTTCTCCTTTTCTCCCCTCCCCGTGCTCGTCATTCGTCTCCTCTTCCCCCCCCTCCCTCTGTAGCCCATTTGTCCCACAGATATGGTGGGATGGGAAGGTGGTGGCAGTGTTTAATAAGATTTATTATTTTTTATAAATTAATAACCCTTGTCCTTGATGTACCTTCCTCATTTAAGGGAGCATCTTCGTCAAAAAAATGCAAAAATGAAAACTCGTTCAATTTCAATCAAACTTTTTTGGCAAGTTCTATATGAAAAGTGTTTCATCTGGTCCAAGTTTCAGCATCATAGCATAAATAGGAAGGGAGAAAAAAAATATTGAAGTAGTTGTGAAAATTATGCCAAAATGGTCAAAATCGATTATCAATCAAAAGTGTCAACTGAAATCATAGCTATGACTCTTTGCTATCACAATAGCATATATTAAACATATATTATAATTAGTTTAACTATGGGTTTAATGGCCAGTTTTCTCTACATCAGTTCAAACACAACCCAACCTCATATATTTGAACTCCATTTGTACACATATTCTTAGGAAACGTGATAAAATTCACCATATCTGTATCATTAAATAAACAAATTTTTCTTAACCTAGCCTATAACCACCCCCCCCCCCCCCCTTTCCTCAAAATTCTTACAAATTATGGAAATTAAAGTAGGAATATATTTGAACATTATCTCAATATAAACCAAATTTATTCCTTAATTGAACACAAAGTTGTCCTAAGGAGAGGGGGAGGGGTTATAGGCTAGGTTAAAAAAAAGTGGTGCAACAATCAATGTCAGGTCAAGGCAGGCTATCTTCGGGGTTGTTGAGTCCATAACCAACATTGACAGAAATATTCAACAAAGATCCACGCAGGCTAGGACACAGGGTACAGAGCACCATTTGGTTTCCGAACCCCTTGGGGATGAGACCTGTCGGTTATCGTGTAAGTTCGTAAACGAGAAATGGAGGAAAATGGAGAGTTTTTTTTTTTTAAATTTAAAAAAAATTTCTAAGGGAAAAAATCAACAGATTCATAGCATAAATGCAACAAATGAAATAAAGTTCATTGTGTAATTGCATTCACTCACCCCCACCCTTCCCTCCCTCACTGCTTCTATCTCTCACTGCCTCTCCCCCCTCACTGCCTCCCCCCCTCAATGCCTCACTGCCTCTCCCCTCAATGCCTCACTGCCTCTCCTTCTCAATGCCTCACTGCCTCTCCCCCTCAATGCCTCTCCCCCTCAATGCCTCACCCCATCAATGCCTCACTGCCTCTCCCCCTCAATGCCTCACCCCATCAATGCCTCACTGCCTCTCCCGCTCAATGCTTCACTGCCTCTCCCCCTCAATGCCTCACTGCCTCTCCCCCTCAATGCCTCACTGCCTCTCCCGCTCAATGCCTCACTGCCTCTCCCCATCAATGCCTCACTGCCTCTCCCCCTCAATGCCTCACTGCCTCTCCCGCTCAATGCCTCACTGCCTCTCCCGCTCAATGCCTCACTGCCTCTCCCCATCAATGCCTCACTGCCTCTCCCCATCAATGCCTCACTGCCTCTCCCCATCAATGCCTCACTGCCTCTCCCCCTCAATGCCTCACTGCCTCTCCCCCTCAATGCCTCACTGCCTCTCCCCTCAATGCCTCATTGCCTCTCCCCCTCAATGCCTCACTGCCTCTCCCCCTCAATGCCTCACTGCTTCTCCCCCTCACTGCCTCTCCCCCTCAATGCCTCTCCCCCTCAATGCCTCACTGTAACAAACTAGGCTGGTTGTAAGAATTATTCCAGAAGGTTCCAGAAGTTTCGTGTAGGGACCTGACCTCAACAACGCACATTCCTCTGGGGATTAGCAGGTCTGAGTCACAAATGGCGGGCATCTTTGTTCATAGTTATGTATAAAGAACCATCCTATAGTATTCAGTAATTTAGAGAAATTAGCCTTTATTCATTTTGTATTAAAATTGTATTGTATAATATTCCTGGTTATAGTACCAAGAGTATTCTAATTATTAGGAGATTTGAGTTAAGTCACCATCAGTGACGTCACGAATCAGATCTAAGTTGTAAGGCGCGAGTGACCGGCGATCATAGGTCATCAGAGTTGACATGTCCACTATTTCTCAAAGTTCAAATAACCATTTTGGTGATCGGGAACAGCTCTGCCGTTAGATGCTTGTGTAATTTAACTTCAGTAAAATAATTTAACCAGTCTGGATCAATTAAGTACAACAGAGGTTAATTGTTATAACTTAAACCTGGCTAAGTAACTTGGTAAGCGATGCGGAACAATACAATACTCTAGTCTGGGGAAGACCAGAGAGAGGGAGATCAGTGTGGACTCAAGATTAACTAGGAGAGGTCAACCATCTTACCTCTCCCCCAAGACCAGCCCCCAACATTTGAGCTGGTCGCCCAAGGTAGAGTTGCTTTATGAGTTTTTATAGGGATAGTCAACTCATTGCCGTTCAGGTCAAGTAGGGAGTGAACATCTTTAGATTTTGTTTTAGTTTTTCTTTTAATAAATTAATTAGTTAATAATTTGCATTTTTATTATTTCCATGTGTATGTATATGTATGTGAACTTGTCCTGGTCACGTGGTCCACACGAGGCAGAGTTGGATTGGGCGCCGATTCTAACACCAAATCGGAAGTCATCAGTCCCGTTTAATTAATTCCACACTTAAGATCTTTAAGGGTATCGGTTATAGTGGGGATCAAGCCCCAAGGTTGATTAATTAGCATGATCGATCCAGACCTCGATCATTGCTCAGTGTTACTGGTCTGGTGGTGGCGGCGGAGGCGACTCTAGGGTTTTGCTCGAAGCCTATGTCACGTCATACGGGTTGTAGAATCCTAAGTCGGTCAATGGTCTTAGGACCACGTGGCGTGGAGTCGGCTTTAGTAAAAGTTTTGGAGTCCCTTGTAGAGAATAAAAAGTAAGAATACGGGTAGAGGGGGAGTAGAAGGAAAGATCATTAGAGAACACCCTCCCCGTGTTACATCACTGCCTCTCCCCCTCAATGCCTGCTATCCCTCCCTCACTGCCTTCCTCATAACATGAGAACAGCAGGCTATGGAGGAGGGGGAGCTACTAACAGGGGTCGGGAAGTACTAACGGGGTCGAGGCTATGTAGAGGCGGACATGTCTGTCAGCGCCTGCTCACAGATGCCAACTGTGCATAATTCATAAATAAAACTATATTTGTTTAATTAATAAATAAGAAATCATATAACATGTTAATGATTAATAATGTATATTAATATATGAAAATTAACATTTTGGCATAAATATTTTACAACTAAGATTAAAATTTGTAATTCAATATGAGCGATAAGTTTGGCAACCATCGCCTGGTCAGCAAATCCTTCCTTACTGCCTCCCTCACCACTCCACCAAAAGAGGGGGGGGGAGAATTAGTGAGAGAGGAGAAATAATGGGAGAGGGGGGAGAATTAGTGAGAGAGGAGAAATAATGGGAGAGGGGGAGAATTAGTGAGAAAGGGAGGGAGGGGAAGGTAGGGAGAGATGCTAGGAGGAAAGTAGGGAGGGAGGGAAAGGCCTGCCTCTCTGCCTGCCTGCCTTTCTGCCTGCCTGCCTGCCTTTCTGCCTGCCTGCCTGCCTTTCTGCCTGCCTGCCTGCCTTTCTGCCTGCCTGCCTTTCTGCCTGCCTGCCTGCCTCTCTGCCTGCCTGCCTGCCTGCCTGCCTCTCTGCCTGCCTGCCTCTCTGCCTGCCTGCCTGCCTATCTGCCTGCCTGCCTCTCTGCCTGCCTGCTTGCCTGACTTTCCCTCCCTCCCTCCCTAATTTTTCCATCCCCCCCTCACTACTTCCTTCCTGCCTACCTTCCCCTCCCTTTCTCACTAATTCTCCCTCTCTCTCTAATTCTCCCCCTCTCTCTCATACTGCCTCCCACCTAAGCTCCCATCCATCCACCCACCAGTCAGCCATCACTGACACAATGCGTGCATTTGGAGCCGACATGGTGCACAGGTGTTTCTTGATTGTGCAAATATGTAAAACAAAATCACAGAATGAACTCTCCAGCCTCATGACAAATCAAAATAACAGGAATAATAGGCTGTGAATCTGTGAAATCACAGGGTAGAAGACACTCTAGAGTAGTGGCGCCCAACACGGGCAGTGGGCAAACTGGACCATCTCCCACCCATCACCACGGGCCGGTGCGACGCTTGGCGGACCACTTCCTACCCGAACTTTGTTCGTGTAGCATGACTCCCCAACCCCAATCGGGAAACTGGAAGTTTCGGATAACTAAAGTTCGGAAACCAAGTGGTGCTCTGTAGTTGGGTCCTATCAAATCCAAACAAACACTTTTCTAAGAATATAAAATACAATACTTAACAAAGATCCATAACTAAAAAATAAAAAACAGCCAAGAATATTGGACTGCATATTGGAAATGCACCTTAAATTTGCAGTATATAGAATAGGTGAAACTTGGGAGGGGGGGGGGGGTGAGGGGACAAATTGGGCATTAGCCATGCTATGATATGCAAAATTGGGTAAATTTGATAGAAAATGTCTTAAATATGGATAAATTGGGATATATTTGGTAAATTTGGTCTTAGCCATGTTAGGGTTAGGTCTGGTTTTAGGTTAGGTTAGGTTTGGGTAAGTTAGATTAGGTAAGTCAGATTAAGTTAGGTTTGGGTAAATTAGGTAAGTTACATAGGTTAGGTAAGTTACATTAGGTTAGGTAAGTTATGTTAGGGTAGGTTAGATCAGGTAGGTTCGGTTAGGTAAGTTATGTTAGGGTAGGTTAGGTCAGGTAGGTTCGGTTAGGTAAGTTATGTTAGGTAGGAAAGGTTAGGTTGGGTTGGGTTGGGTTAGATTGGGTTGGGTTGGGTTAGATTAGGTTTAGTTAAGTTAGATTATGTTAGGTTAGTTAAGTTAGGTTAGGTTAGTTAGGTTAGGTAGGTTCGGTGAAGTAAGTTATGTTAGGCTAGTTAGGTTTTAGTTAAGTTAGGTTAGGTTTGGGTAGGTTAGGTAGGTTCGGTTATGTTAGGTTAGGCTAGTTAAGTTACGTTATATTAAGTTGTGTTAGGTTAGGTTTAGTTAAGTTAGGTTAGGTTTGGGTAAGTTGGAATAGGTTAGATTTGGGTAAGTTGGAATATGTTAGGTTAGGTAGGTTCAGTTAACCTTTAACCCTTAAACTGCGCATGGCGTATATATACGCCATGAGTAACATGTCCCATGGTGCGCATGGCGTATATATACGCCATAGGGTGCCAGGCCTGATTCAAATGGCCCGTGGCTACACGGGGTTCACAGTAGCTTCCTCAGGGCTCTTGTAAACAGATGCCATTTAAAAAAAAAATCGTGGGCAATATTCTCAGGTGTGAGAGGCACAGTACTGTTGGAGCAACCAAGGCCGGCGCACGCAGCATGAGCGAACAGCATTGATGTTCAGCTTGTGACCACAGCATCGCCGAAAAATGTCAAAATAAATATATAATTGTTATTACAGTATTTAGCGATGACAATATTACAGATGACCAATGACTGTGATATAAATAACCAGGGTTGTGATAATAGCAGGATTGTTGTAATAATTAGCCCTGTGGGAGGAGTGATGCTGAGAGACGGAGGGAGACAGCATTGTTTACTGACTGTGTGGCCACCTGTTATTGTTTGCATTCACCATACCAGGTCAGTGGTTCTCTATGGTGAACACAAATGTAGATACTTATATATAATGTGTGTATTAGTGTAATAACAGCAAAAGGATTATGCTGGGAGAAAGCCATATGGGTGACGGAGGTGACGTCGTCTGCACGATTTGTCTAGCTGTTTAGAGGGTGGCCACTATGCTCTTTGGGCGCACTACAAGCTTAGGTGTACAGTTACGGTGCATAAAAATGTAGATATTTATATATAATATGTGTATATAGGGTAATAACACTGCAAAAGGTATTGTTGGGGGAGAAAGTTTAGTGCGTGTGACCTTGAAAGAGTGAGGGATCCGCCAGCCACCATCTGTGTATAGCGACGACTCTTAGTGCCTGAACTAACTATATAAGCTTAGCTGTACAGTTGTGGTGAACAAAATATACACATACTTATATATAACGTCTGTATATAGTGTAATAACACCACAACTGGTATTGTTGGGGGAGAAAGTTTAGTGCGTGTGTTGAGGGAGTGGCAGCGAGTGGCTGGCTGGTGTGTGGCGGTAACTCCTCGTTGCTTTTCGACTCTCAATACCAACTTCGTGGTTCGTTATGGTGACCAAAATATGCAGATACTTATATATAACCTGTGTATAGAGTGTAATAGCAGCAAAACTATTTGTTTATTGTTTTATAAACATAATAATTGAATCACTAATATGCACATCATACTTTTGAGTATAGCGATTATTAACCACTTTTATTATATAAATATATTACAATACACACTATTGAATAATATTACTGCAAAAAAACTAAGAAAAAATCAATCGGAGACATTGAAACAATTAGGTAATAATATCTTTGTGGCAACTCCCATCTGTCAACGCGGGTGACGCTGACCGGGTCTGACAACCGCTCTGTCAACGCCCACTTTTTGCCAGACTTCCTCGGTCAATTGCGCCCAAAATATGTCGCCTACGATTTTTTTTTATTTTTTCCGTGCTCAGGGGACACAAATTAACATGTTTAGAAGACGAAAAAAATTTTTTGAATTTTTTTTTTCTTGCGCACAGGGGTGTAAATATCCCAAGGACCCCTGAGCAGTGTAAGGGTTAAATGGCGCATGGCTATATATCATTTGACACCCACAGGCGCATACAAAAAAAAAAAAAAATTTTTTTTTTCTTCTTCCTAACCTGTTAAGTCGTGTTCCCTGATCACGGGGAAAAAAAAATTCAATTGTACTTACCGGCGACGTAATTGAGCCGAGAAGATGGCTGATGACGTCACAGTTTGCATGTTCGCTCATGCACAGTGCATCCTGGAGACGTCGCGTGCGGTTTTCAAGCAGCCAGAGTTGCCACGATTTTATTTTCGCGTCATTATTTACAGTGTCTAGGCGTGTATTCTTTGCAATATTAGTCACTAATTGTGTTGCACATAATGTTACTTCACAGTTATTGTCAATATATGTTGCATACATCGAGTATACACATGCGCACACAAATGTTTTACATTACGGCTTTATATTATGTACAGTAGTCACAATGTTCACTATTTTATATGTACACACTAGCATGCACTATGTACAGGTTTTTGCACTATTATTACACATTTAGAAATCTTTGGAGTGAGTGGTAGTCGTTGAAGCAGTCGATAGCACACAATGCAACTCTACACCCTTCACACCATGTTTACACCATTTTACGTTTCGGTTCTCTTCGTTTTGTTGTTTTACATACTAGGCATGCAAGTTGGCCTATTGCACGCTTTCCACCTGGTGGCAAATTCTTTAGTCTGTGTTGCTGAAAGGCATGTATGTGAGCAAGCCTGGGTGTTGCAGCATGCTGCAACACTGGGTTCATGAGTGGTCCTCGTATGCCAGGGACTTCTTGACCAAACTTTGCTAATATCTGTGTTGCAAGCGTAAAAGCAAATGAACGGAAATTAGGTTTACGTTCAGTTTTCACCAGATACAAATTATAGCAGTTCAACATGCTCATGTCAACAAGATGGAAAAACACCTTTTTCATCCACGTCAGTGTTTTCCGCACACACTCGATAGTGCCAATCATCATGTCAGCCTTATCAATCAAACGCATGTTGAGGTTGTAGTCAAGAACACAATCTGGCTTATATACTGGTTTTCTCGTTACATGGTGTACCTTGTCACTGTTCAATATTGTACCCTCATGAATGGTTGTCAGCAGGTTCACTTCTCTCTTGTCTTTCCACCGTACCGAGAATATTTGATCACATTTCCGTACCTGGCACTCACCAAGTGCATGTCCACTGCCAAATACTGGCATTTCCCTTCTTCGTGCCTTTACTGTGCCAACCAACCCGGTTCTATTTTCAATCAAGAACCTAACTAGCTGTAATAACCCTGTACTCTCGTAATCGTTCTGAGCGCTATCCCTGTTGTAATTCACTTTCTCTCTTCACTCAATACCCCAGCTTAACACTGTTACAGTCCAGTATGACCCCTCACTAGACAGCCACGAATATAAGAGGAATATTAAGGGGGCATTAGGGTGGTGTTGGAAAAGTTGTTCAATGTCAACCAATATTATTTGACTAGTTGTATATGAAAAGTACTGAAATTGTCCCAAGTTTCTGTACTGCAGCGTAAATAGAAAGGGAGATTTTTTTTTTCAACGTTTTTTTACACATTTTCAAGTCTACACTTCAGAACACACGTTTCAGATATAATTATTCTGTGGCACTTTTCTGACACATTAGCATATAATAAAGGATTGCGTGTTTTAGAATTTCCAAAACATCTTTAGTTTTCCTAATACAAATGTTCAAAGTTCCCCCCAAAAATTATGCAAATATGGCATGTTTATTGCTATTATAAAATCAATAAATGAACTTAGAGAAAAATGAAAACAAGCAAATGTAGAGACATGCCCTCCACATACAGTATACTGTGTAAGTTTCATGTAAATTGAATAAAAAAATGAATCAGTTTTGTAAACGCTTGTGTCAATTGAAAAAAAAAAAAAAGAATAAAGTCTAAGGTTCTAAAATCTGTGGCTGAGGTTGACATCAACCAATTTTCTCCAAAATTGGCATCCTTACAGATAGGCATACGTACAGTCAGGTGTGTAAGTTTGATGCAAATTGCCCGAAAAAAAAAAATTCTTAAATTTTTTTTCCAATTAACCCTTAACATGCTCGGGGTTTAATATCCTGTCATCCCCACAGGCGCATGTCATTTTGAAAAAAAAAATATATATTTTTTCTTCCTAACCTGTTAATTTGTGTTCACTGATCACGCTAAAAATAATAAAAAAATCGTAAGTGGCATATATTGCCTGCTATAGGGCGGGGAAGTCTGGCAAATTATAGGCACTGACTCAGCGTGCGTCCCAGGCGGTCTGTTGCTCGCAAGCTGCCAGGCCGGAGTTGCCACAAAGAGATAATTACCGAATTATTTCAATGTCTCTGATTGATTTTTCATACTTTTTCTGATGTAATATTTTTCAATAGTGTGTAGTTTGATATATTTATATAATAAAATGAGTGAATCATTGCTGTACTAAAAAATATGGTGTGCATATTGTTGATTCAATTATGTTCATCGATCAGTGAACAAATACTCTGTCGGTTATTACATTATAAGCACAGGTTATATATAAGTGTATGCATGTTTTGTTCACTATAACGAACCACTAAGTAGCTATTATGAGTCAAAAAGTAACGAGGAGTGACCGCCGTGTACCAGCCAGCCACTCCCGCCCTCCCTCCAGTCATCTGACTCACCAACATTCTCCTCCCACAATAATGTTTTTGCTATAATTCACTATATACAGACGTTATATATAAGTATCTACATGTTTGGTCACCATAACTGTACATCTAAGCTTGTATGGTGAGTAAAGGTGCAAAGATGTGGCTACTCACACAGTCAGCTGATCGGCGGCCGCCCTCAAGGCCAGATGCACTAATATTTCTCCTTCAACAATACTGTGTGGTGTTATTACACTATATACACACATTATATATAAATATCTAAATGTTTTATTCACCATACTTGTACAAATAAACTGGTATGGTGCTCAAAGACCATCGTGGTAACCAGTAAACAACACTGTCGTCTGCACGACGCCACCGCCCTCACCAAAATGGCGGCTCCAAACCTTCTCTTGCTGTTTATACCCACTATACACACGTTATATATAAGTATCTACATTTGTGTTCACCATAGCGAACCACTAAGCTGGTATGCTGAGTGCACTCAATAAAAGGTGGCTGGCCACACACAGTCAAAAGACATCGCCACCACCCTCCCTCCCACAGCATTACTCCTCCCTCCATGGCGCACAGCGCTAAATATCACCACAATCCTGCTATTATCAGAACCCTGGTCAGTTTTATCACAGGGGTCTTCTGTAATAATATCATCGCTACATAATAGCATGAACAAGTATAATTTGGCATTTTTAGGCAATGCTGTGGTCACAAGCTGAACAGCAGTGCTGTTAGCTCATGCTGCGTGCGTCAGGCTTGGTTGCTCACTCAATACTGAGGCCAATAACACCCGGGAGTTTGGCCCACGATTTTTAAAAAAAAGGGCGTTTGTTTACAAGAGCCCTGATGAAGGTCTGGTGAACCCCGTGTATCCGCGGGCTGTTTAAATCTTGCGTAGTACTCCAATACAACATATGACGTGATGCGCAGTTGACTGGAACAACGTCCAGCACGTCATATGACGTGATGCGCACTTTAAGGGTTAACAATAGGAGCATTTCATTACAATATATCCATAATCAACTATATCAAACCCTATTACAGGTAAAACCAGTAGGCATTCTACTGTATTTTATCAAACCCCTATTAGAATAATAGATCTTGTAATGATTTTGCAAAAATAGTGCCATTTACTATTTTTAAAATATTATTAAAAAAATTACCGATATGGTGCATTCGGATGACAAACCAAATTTTTCACTTTTGACAATTGAGCACCTGCTACATCCAGATTCCTGGGAGGAAAGGAAGGACGATCTTTGGAATCATTACCTAAGTAGACAGGAAAGCTCATTATCAAAATACATTAACATTATACATATTTGGATCAGATTAGAAAATATCACGGAAACTCCGAAACTCGGAAAAATCCAGATGACATCTATAAACAAATCCCCTTTTCCTAGTTCTGCATCTCTCCTTTGGAATAAATTTTGTTGTGCCTTTATCATATTTTTCACAAAACTTGACATACATCTCATTTACTTCATGTCCTAACAGCAAGTGTTTGTCAAATTCCTTAAGGAAATATCTGAGTTCCCCATAATGACCTCTCCACAAATCAGGTTTTTCAACTGCTTCAAGCTTATTTTCTAACAGATTATAATGCATTGCATACTTTATTCCCAAAAAGACATGGTCACTTTTACCCAAGGGAGGGAGGTACTGAATGACAAATATCTCTTCCTCTTTCCTTGTAAATATAACATCCAGAATGGAGGGAACATCCCCTTCCCTCATCCTCGTAGCTTGTTTAACATGTAGAAACATGAATGTTTACAGGATGAGGTTTACAAATCTACAAGTCCAAAAATCCTCTGTTCTAGCTTAGCAAAGCTTAGCTTAGCCTACTATATTGAACTTTAACTTTATAACAAAACAAATCAAAAGGGTTTGCAATAATATTAGTTGAAAAATTCTACCAATTTTTGTTTTTCAGTGTTAATAGTAAAAATGCTTATGTTTTTATTGTTAAATTTCAGAGTAATATCAGTTTGAAGATATTTAAGAATAAATATGGCTAGGTCCCTTTAGTGTATAAATGTATATTATCCACCAAAAAATTCACACAAACAAAAATTGTTAATTGTAACAAACTTTTTCTAGTTTGTGTCCTGAAATAAATTTCTATCAAACCTCACTGGAAAATTCATTGGGGTTGTATGTTTATTGTTAGTATGATATACAGTCTACTGATCAAGTGAACTAGGTACTATTTATCATCCAAATGCACCAATATGTCTTCATTCTTCCCAGATGAAGGAACTAGGTAACGTTCATCATCTGAATGCACCATCTGCAATGCATCATCTGAATCCTTTCCCACACTCATGACACACAAGAGGTTTATCAGCTGTATGCACAATCCTGTGAGTTTTTATATAGCGCAGATGATTGAATCCCTTGCCACACTCAAAACATTCACGAGGTTTATCATCCGTATGCACAGTCATGTGACTAATTGTACTAGAACGTTTCCCAAATCTTTTCCCTGCATTCAGCACACTTGAAATGTTTAGCACCTGTTTGTAGTGTCCTATGCACATTTATATATATATATATATATATATATATATATATATATATATATATATATATATATATATATATATATATATATACATATATACATATATATATATACATATATATATATACATATATATATATACATATATATATATATATATATATATATATATATATATATATATATATATATATATACGTATATATACGTATATATACGTATATATATATATATATATATATATATATATATATATATATATATATATATATATATATATATATATATATATATATATATATATTTACGAAACGCGCTCAAGTGTCGCATCAGACTAGAAATAAAAATGAATTTTGGAGAATTGATTTTTGAATTACCTCCAACAGTGAAAAGAAATGTACGAAAGATTGAGAAAATTCGTGTTAGAATTATTAATCTTACTTTTTTGGTCATATTTAATAATATATATATATATATATATATATATATATATATATATATATATATATATATATATATATATATATATATATATATATATATAGTGGTACCTCCCATAACGAATTTAATCCGTTCCATGTTCGTCATGTGAAACGGACGTCATACAAAACGAGTGTCCCCCATGTAACCAGTGTGATGCACTGTGTTTATTGTGAAATTTCCCTAGTGTGCATGACATCAAATGTTCCCCAAAATATAATTTTTCTTTGTAAAATGATAAATTACCGTCCCTGAACATGTCTATGTAAAAATAATTACCAAATTCCACTTACTTTGGCTGTGAGGGCGTGGACAAGGTGCGCTGTGACGTCATCAGGGGCTGGTCGCCCGTGTGTGAAGCTCCCAGACACGGTCGCGCAGGCCATTCAAGCACCGCGTGTTGCCACAAATGTATTTTCAAATATTTTTCCTATGCATTTCCAATGCGGTTTTATTTGTTTCTTTTATCGTATATGATGCATATTTGTGACCTTTACAATATGTATACAGTAGAATGTTCATAATTTTCCATGAAACTGTGATACATGTGTCAGTAATGTGTCCACAATAAATGTTTATTGTCACAATATTACGTGGTAAAAATGCACTAATATTACAATATGTACAGTTTCACATACTATTTACACAGTAACACACTGTATTACACACTCAGTACTTTGGAGGTGCGTAATAGTCAACGAAGTAGTCCATGGTACACAGCGCGACTTTGCTCTCCTTGCACCAGCTACAGATAGATTTTTGTTTCCTGTTTCATCGTTCTGTGTGCTTGCAAATAATGCACTCGCGTGCACCCTTGGCTTTAGTACTTGTAGGTGGTATGTAGCCAAGCTTGTAAAGCATAAGGTAGTATTGAAACGATTATAGGAAAAGCTCAATTTGTAAGGTAGTCTTGAAAAGATCGCTTTGTAAGGTCCAACACAGGAAGAGATTCAGCTAGCCTCAAAGAGTGTCCATCAGTCAGGAAGAGATTCAGCTAGCCTCAAAGAGTGTCCATCAGTCAGGAAAAGATTCAGGTATTCTTAAAAATATCAATGAACACCACCACCATGGAAGCCGCTAACACTGTTCATCTATGCTACTTGTATCAGATGCATCATCACTGAACGCAGAAAACGATTCATCTATGTATCATCTATATATATTAGAGATGGCAAGGGTGGGGCTCAGAGCTACACCTGGATACGCTCGCTGTATCATCCTCATAGGTGCTGTATCACAGGCATCCGACCGTTGTGTTAAGCCCTTATTGCGCCTAGCTTCACCAATGTTATGACCCTTATGTTCTTCAAACAATAGGGTCTGAATTGCACTGACTGAGTACAGTCTTTCAACACCGTGTGGGACAGGTGTTTGAGAGCCAGAGGCATGTGTGCTACAAATGGTTGCTCACGCACCACTAACCCAGCCAGCAGCCCTTGTCTTTCATATTCGTTATAGCAAAAGGTTCGTTCAGTGTTTATTGGGTAGGCTGCTCCATTATGACAATCTTTCTTTGTTTCAAATGTGTTCCATTTGTTTTGTATTTATCACTTACGTCTCAATAATGGAGCAGCCTACCCGACAAACACTGAACGAACCTTTATGACATTTGTCCATTTTTCAAATTGTTTCAACAGTTCTTTTAGTTTTCGTTTTTTTTTTTTTTTTTTTAAGAAACATGGAGCAGTCGACCTGTAGACCACCGAACGAACATTTTTGACATTTGTACTGGTTTTCAAAATTCTTCATATTTTTTATTATTTACGTTTTTTGTATGTAAGAAACATGGAGCAGCCTACCTGCCGACCACCGAACGAACCTTTTGCTATAAGACAAATGAAAAATAAATATTGAACACATTTGAAGAAAGGAAAATGTCATAATGGTTTATTCAGTGTATGTAAGGTAGGCTTCTCCATTATTGAGACGTAAATGACAAATAAAAAACAAATGGAACACATTTGAAACAAAGAAAGATTGTTATAATGGAGCAGCCTACCTGCCGAACACCGAACGAACTTTTTTGACATTTGTTGTATATCAGATATTTCATTTCTTTTTTCCTACAAAAACGTCAATGCTTTGCAACATCTCAGCAGTCACCCTTTTATATCCCAGCATCATTAGCATCTTTAAACAAGAACAACATAATTTATGTGCATCGTCGGAGGCGTCTAAGAATGTGCAAGCAGCAGCGCGACCCCACCATGTGGTGTTGACGTTACTCAAACCAGCGTTCGTCATACGGGACGATTTGACGCCGATCGGGCCGTTCGTTACCCAAAATATTCGTCTTTTGGGGCAATCGTTATGCGAGGTACCACTGTATATATTATATATATATATAAAGGCGGTACATTAGGTTTATTTGAGTACATAGCATTGATGTTTTTAAATTATTGTAAAGCAATTAACACCCATAGAGCTTTGGGAGGTCCTAAATCAACAGATAATTTTAAGTTGGCCTGGTTGGTCCGTGAGCCCGGTTTGTCCGGCACTTATAATATTAATATTTAATACACGTATAATATTTGACTGGCAGTCTGTCCATGCAATGTTGCAAGGCTCTTGGTTTCTTAGATTTGCCAACAATTACACATGTGATTGTTTGTTCCGTCAGCATTCGCACACATCATGGCCAAGAGCCTGTCCTTGTTGACCTTACATCCTGGCACACAACCCTCACTCCTCATTGCTAGAAATTTTTCTGGTAAACTCTTCCAATACAACCCAGTTTCATCTCCATTATAAATTTGATACGAATATAAATTATTTGCCACAATGTATGCTCTTAATTTCTTTCTAAATGGTTCTACACTGCTTTCATCTGCACTCAATTTTTCACCGACAATTTTCCTCTTCACAATATTGTGAGAACCCTTGAACCTTGCAACCCACCCTTCACTCGCTTCAAAATTCTTTATTCCAAGGCTTGCAGCAAACCTGCTTGCAGCATTTTGTATTTCTGGCCACGAATTGTCAGGCCAGCTGTGCAGTGCTTAGCAAACCACTTGTACACAGCCTCATCCAACTGTACATGTGTCAAAGTTTTCATAGTCTTTCTACCACACCCTCTGCTAGTGCTTGCACCTTCACTTTTACAGGTTGAAGTGAATTTTATAAGTTATTCTTTTTGTTTCCTTATATCAGAAACAGTACTAGTGCCTATATTAAATTCCTTGGCAACACTTGAGGCCGACCGGCCATTTTCACAAAATTGTATAACACATAGCTTGTCCTTAATTGTTAGGACAACCTTCTTCCTCTTAACATCTCCAGAACGATTCATGCTGCTACCAGACATAGTCTTGGTCAAAAATGTTCAAAGTTACTATGAAAATAAAAAAAAGTTATTTAAAAAAATATTTCACTAATGGTGTAGCACTGTGAGGGTAGAGAGCACATGGCTTGACCAGGCCTGGACGGGTCCAGTCGGGGCAGGGAGGAGGCACGTTATGTAGGCCGCCAGCAGCAAAAAAAAAATATTTTTGAAGGAAACTTCAGCCTGTGCAAATTGTTTTTAGGAATCTTGCATGATATTTTTTTTTTACATAATTACTAGTATTTCTTTTGACTTTGGCTATGATGAATTGTTCTAAAATCGATGGTAATTCCTGTACTGTAGTCTATAGGCCGCTCCCCCATCCAACCCTTATCCCCCCAGGTGGTCCCTCCCAATTTATAGATAGAGCTAGTACATACAATGCCTAAAGCCACTATTACGCAAAGCGTTTCGGGCAGGGAAAAACACTAAGACTAAAACTTAATACTAATTGAGATTAAAGTATAAATTGTGTTTTGAAAAAATAAGAAAAAATAATGAAAAAAGGGGGGGAGGGTAAACATGGAAGAAAAAAAGCAAAAATACAATTTGGTCAAAAAACAGCATTGTATAAAATCGTAGATCAGAAATACTACAGGAACAACCGTGGACATCTTCAAGAAGAAACTAGATTGTTTCCTTCAAGGAGTGCCGGACCAACCGGGCTGTGGTGGGTATGTGGGCCTGCGGGCCGCTCCAAGCAACAGCCTGGTGGACCAAACTCTCACAAGTCAATTCTGGCCTCGGGCCAGGCTTGGGGAGTAGAAGAACTCCCAGAACTCCATCAACCAGGTATCATGGGTTGACATTTAGGGGTGAGATAGGTTACATTAAGTTAATTAGGTAGCACTTAGTTTTAATCTTAAACTGGTTGGGAGAGGTACATGCAGTCTTTACCATAATTGGGAAGGTCATTCCACATTCTGGGTCCCTTGATTTGTAAAGCATTTCTAGTTTGACTAAGTCGTACTCTTGGAATATCAAATAGGTATTTGTTTCTGGTGTGGTGCTCATGGGATCTGTTACAACCTTCTAGGAAGCTTTTAAGGTCCGGATTGACATTACAGTTCAGCGTTTTATATACTGTATATTAAATACACATGAGAGGATGTGCAGTGACTTAATATCAAACATATTCAGAGATTTGAGTAAGGGTACCGAGTGATGTCTGGGGCCAGAGTGAGATATTGTCCTAATAGCAGCTTTGTGTTGAGTAATTAGAGGATGTAAATGATTTTGGGTAGTAGAACCCCAAGCACAAATACCATAGTTGAGATAAGGATAGATGAGAGAGTAATAGTGTCACCAGGGCAGGGCGAGGTACATAATATCTGATCTTAGAAAGAATGCCAACAGTTTTTGAAACTTTTTTTTATATATTTAGAATGTGTCCCTGGAAATTCAGCTTGCGTTCAATGAGAACGCCAAGGAATTTGCCATCTACTTTGTTACAAATTTGGGTATTGTTTATCCTGAGATTTATTTGATTTGAGGATTTATTGCCAAACAAAATATAGAAAGTTTTGTCAATATTGAGGGTGAGTTTGTTGGCAGTTAGCCAGTAATGGACTTTATTTAGCTTAGTATTCACTGTGACATTTAGAGCAAGGGGGTCAGGACTGGATTAAATGAAGGTTGTGTCATCAGCAAATAGAATGGGTTTGAGATGTTGGGAGGCATTTGGAAGGTCATTAATGTAGATGAGAAAGAGGAGAGGGCCAAGTATGCTGCCCTGGGGAACACCAATGTTGATGGGTAGGGTGGGAAAAAGTGAATTATTCACAGAAACATACTGGAGTCTGTCAGCAAGGTAAGACTTATTGTACTGCAGGGAGTGACCTCTGACTCCATAATGTTGTAATTTAAGAAGAAGGTTTTGGTGGTTAACAGTGTCAAAAGCCTTACACAGGTCTACAAATAACCCAACAGGGAACTCATTTTTATCAAGAGCTGTATGTATCAAGTTAATCATACTAATAAGTGCATCGTTAGTGCTTTTTTGGGGTCTGAAGCCATATTGACAAGAGCTAAGTATATTGAGTTTGGCTAGATAAGAATAAAGCTGCTTATAGATTAGTTTTTCAAATATTTTTGACAAGTTTGGCAGAATTGATATAGGTCTGAAGTTGTTAACATCTGTGGGATCACCACATTTGTGGACAGGGGTTACTCTCATTTTTTTTTAGAATATCTGGAAAGGTTTGGAGTTTAAGTGACTTGTTGAAGAGCAATGCAATGGCAGGAGCTAAAATTCTGGAGGCTTTTTTGTAAATAAGAGTTGGTATCTCCTCAAGGGCACTAGACTTGGTTTTAATGGAAAGGATTATGTCAGTAACATCAGTGGAATTACAGTACAACCTCGATTCAACGTACTATATGGGACTAACCCCAGTTCGTTGGAGCGTTGGATTCGTTGCAAGAGGTGACCTTCAGGAGGCGTTTGTGTCAGTGTCTTTTTTTTTCTTGTACACAATAAAAATGCATTATCATATTACATACTCTACCTATATATTACTTCTCTACTAAAAAATACTGTAATTCATAAATTTACCTTATTGTTGAAGTTATGTCCATCTGGAAGTTTCGTGAAGTTGTGAATGCTCTACATTAAATATGTACTGCAGTGCATTTTGCCGTTAGCACTGTTGATTAAAAGTAGTTCTGCTGTATGTTGAGTACTACAATACAGTTTATGAAAACTATTTTACACTGAAATTACTGCAACTTTAATTTTAACACTGTGTACACACTTAAATTTAACACTTGTTCTAACTGTTCACGCTTCACATGATGTTTTTAGATGTTTGCATCAGCTTTGCTGGTGCTCACTGCTGCTGTGGGTTCAGCTGCTTCTGAGCTGGTGCTGGCTGCTGTTGTACCAGTGCTGGGTGCAACTGTGCTTGTGCTGGGTACGGCTGTTGTACCAGTGCTGGGTACAACTGTGCTCGTGCTGGGTGCGGCTGTTCTCGTGCTGGGTTCGGCTGTTCTCGTGCTTGGTACGGCTGTTCTCTTGCTGGGTACGGCTGTTCTCTTGCTGGGTACGGCTGTTCTCGTGCTGGGTACGGCTGTTCTCGTGCTGGGTACAGCTATTCTCGTGTTGGGTACGGCTGTTCTCGTGCTGGTTGATTTTCTGCTACTAGTTCTTGCAAAATATTGCTTCATTTTTGGCATTAATGAGGCACTATTAGTAAGCCCCTGAGACATTTTGTTTTATAACCAAAGAGCTGTAGTAAAAAAATGGTCAATTCCACAATTATTCTTCCACCGGCGGATAAATACTGTACGTCAATCGCAGACAAAGCTAAGAGCACTGGGTGCATACTGTACGAACGCAGACTAAGTCTATACATACACCCTTCAGTAGGCTGGTGTTTAAGCCTGATCCAGTAACATTAATTTTCCTTAATTCGATTTACATCAAATTATATATTTTTGGATTATATATTTAGTTTAGCAACATTATTACGATAATAAGAGCTATAAAAAATACTTATTTTGGAACTGATTTCTTAATTTTATTATTTCGAAGCCGTAGATCACTGAACTGTGGCGACGAAATCAAACAAAACACTGCCTGGTGTTGTGTTCGATTTCCAGTAACATATATTTCTCTCAAATATTCAATTTACATCAAATTATATATTTTTGGGTTACATATTTAGTTTACAAAATATATGCAAAATTATTACGATAATAAGAGCTATAAATAATACTTACTGTACTTTGGAACTGATTTATTAATTTTATTATTTCGAAGTCGTAGATCGCTGAACTGTGGCGACGAAATTGAACACAACAACCATGGTGTTGTATAGACAGGGATTAGACCTGTCCACTCATGCTGGAGTTATGCTGCCAATAACGTGAATAATTTCTCAAATAGGAGATATCTATCTTATTACAGTATATTTTTGGTTTTATTTAGTTTAGTTTAATTAGGATAATAAAGAGTTATTAAAACACAAGTTTTAGAAATGATTTATTAATGTGAAACGTACAAAGCCATGGGTCACTGATCTATGACAACACAGACGAAAGTGAGTGAAACCTCACTGTAAAGTGAGATTTACTGTACAGTATTCCCTTATCTGTCCACCCTCACTCGTCTTGTTTCATCACAAAAAATGTATATAAGAAGATTTCAACATATTAGCTAGCTATTCACGCTTCAGCCTTTAAATTAATTTAGAAAGATACGTGTGCCACAAATCGGTGATCGAAAATCATTGAAACTCAGTCGTTCACTTGTGTGGACGACTCTGGCTGGTATTTGGTTAATATGCATCACTTCTTGTGGACCATTCTGGCTGGTGTTTGGTTCATATGACTCACTTGTTGTGTGGTCCACTTGTGTGATCCAACTTGTCTTATGAAGGAATTATTAATTGTAATCTGTGATAGAATGAAACAGTTTTACACCAGTCTGTGAACTCTGTCCCAACATCGTAAGCTTGTGGACCACTTGTGGTCCACTTGTGTGGTCCATTTGTGTGATCCAACTTGTCATATGAAGGAATTATTAATTGTAATCTGTGATGGTATGGTAAAGTTTTTCTACCACTGTGAACTCTGTCCCAACATCGTAAGCTTGTGGACCGCTTGTGGACCACATGTGCGGTCCACTTGTGTGGTCCACTTGTGTGATCGAACTTGTCATATGAAGGAATTAATAATTGTAACCTGTGATAGAATGTGAAAGTTTTCCACCAGTCTGTGAACTGTCTCAACGTCGTAAGCAAATCCGAACATCCCCCGCTTCGGCGAACCATTGTTCGTCGAACCGGGTGAGTAAATCCGGCCTGAAAAGTGTGCAAACAAGCCGGAGATTCGTTGAATCGGGGTACTTTGATTCGAGGTTGTACTGTAGTAGGCATTAGGTACAGAGACTGTGGATAGTTACCTGTAAGATAGTCCTGAATATTAGTACTGGGAGATGGAATATCATTTGCAAGGGATGACCCAATGGAAGAGGAGAACCTTTTGAATTCAAGAGCAGTGTCAGAGGCTGAAGCAGACCATCATTATATGACAGGAGTATTGGTTTGTTATTTAAAATCTTCTTTGATCCCAATATTTGAGAAATTGTGCTCCATGTTTTCTTAATATTGGCCTTTGTGTGGCTAAATTTATCTTTGTAGTATTTAATTTTGGCTCCTAATTATTTTAGATAGCAATGATGAGTAATTCTTTGAAAATTCTTTGGGGACGGTTCCTAACCTATACTTCTTTTCAAGGTCATGTTTTTTATTAATGGATTTAAGTATCCCCTTTGTAAGCCAAGGGGTGTTTAGCCTTTTAGTTGTGACTTGTTTTGTTAGCATAGGACAGTGGGTGTTATAAACGCTGAGAGTTTTTTGAAGAAATGATTGCACTGCTAGGTTGATGTCCCCTATGTTACCTAATTCGGATTCCCAGTTGATATTAGCAGCAGCAGCAGCTATAAAATTACCTATAGCAGTTTCATTGTGCAGCCTAAAGCTTATCTCCCTTGTCTCTAGAGGTGGTTTGTTAATGTTGGTTAGGAGAAATGTGGGGTAATGGTCAGTAGTGTTATCAATGATTATCCCTGAAGTGGAGAGGTTTATGTTGGGCCAGATGTGATCAAGAGCCATGGCAGTACTGTCAGTGATTCTAGTAGGTCTAGTGATTAAGGATATGAGGAAGCAGGAATGCATACAGTTGAGGAAACTAGCAGCAGGAGGGTTATCAGGCTCGCAGAGGTCAACGTTAAAGTCACTAGAAATAATTAAGTGCTTTTTGTTCGGTCGGTTCTCTACTATAAGATTTCTAAGGTTAGTGTTAAATTCAGTCACATCAGTGTTAGGAACCCTGTAGAATGCTCCCACAGTCAAGACAGCATCATTACCCTTGACTCTGAAACAAGCAAATATATACTCTCCATAAGGGTCTCTAGATTTAATTACTTTTAAGCAAGTCAGTGCATGGTGGTAGTAAAGAGAAGTATCACCACCTCTTTGTATAGGACGACAGTTGTGAATGGCTGAGTAGTTAGGTATGTTGTAGAGTTGATAAGTGTCCTCTTTTTAACCACATTTCAGTAAACACAATAAAAGAGAATTTGTTGTCTACTGTTTGAATCAGGGCATTAACATCATCAAAGTGTTTGCTAAGAGATCTTAAATTCAAGTTAATTACAGAAACATTGTGATTACACGCTAAAACATTGTTTACATCATGTGCTGTGTAATATCTGCAATTTTGATCATTAAGGTGCTGATTGTCATAGATACTAGATAAGAGGTTAAGGTCTGGATCTATAATAGTTTGCATAAGAATGCTGTTTTACAGAAAAGTCAAAAGACAATGATAAAATAACTAGCTATGAAAAAATATATACTGTACAGGAACCCCCACCTCAACCAGTCCTGCCGGAAGGCGTCGATTCCAACAGCCTCGCAATCAGGGAAGGGCACCACATATACCGGAAGAAGCCTCGACCACGCCGACGCGAAGAGGTCCACCTCCAGGTGCCTGAACGTCGGGCAGAGCCAACTGAATGAACCAGCATTAACCATCCATTCCATGGACAGGCCGTCCGCCAGGACGATGAACACCCCCAGACGTGAACCGCCAGGAGAGCCAAATCCCAAGAACTCAGCAGATGAGTCACCCAAAGTGCCCAACCCCAAAGAGCCAAAGACTGCATTGAAACCCCTCGGTTCAGACAAAGGACCACTGGGGAGCAGTCCAAATGAAGCTGAATCGTCGCTCCGCAGGCAACCCGAACCCTCTGAAGCACAAACTACACTGCAGCGAACTCCCGCACCATGCTGTGGGCCCGACAGAAGGACGGGCCCCACCACCCCTGGGTGGCGTGGTGAGCACTGGTCACAAAGTGCTCACCAGGCCACCACCTAATCTCCCAACCGAGAGACGATGCGTCCGTGAACACGTCGAGCGAGGGGCTCAGGTGGGTGCCAAGGCACCGAACCCCGAAAAAACGAAGAGGAAGCCAGCGACGAAGCAGCCGACACAAGGCCCCCCCGGGGGGTCAAACCCAGCAATCGCGAGAGGCAGAAGGGACGTCCCCGAATGAACCAGAACAGCTGACGAAGCCAGACCCGACCCGGCGGGTAGACCATCATCGCAAAGTTTAGGTTCCCGCACAGACCGTCGAGCAACCGCCTGGTAACCCAGGAGCCCCCCCAGAAACTAGAGCATGCGGGACCGCAGCCAAAGGGGAGACTCCGGAGGAAGAGACAAGGAAGCGGTCCGAGAGTCCCACACAAGACCCAGCTAGGTCCAAACCTAGGAGGGGAACGAGATGGGACTTTCACCAGTTCACCAGAAACCCGAACCCGGCTAGCTGGGAACCCAAACCCCTGGCACGCAGACACACGGACCGAAAGGGAGCCCAAACCAGCCAGTCGTCGAGGTAAGTCAACACCCGAACACCTAACAGACACAGACAGGCCACTACAACCCGGATAAGGTGTGTGAACATGCGAGGTGCCAGGTTCAACCCGAAAGGGTGACAACAAAAGTGGTAACCCTGATGCCCCAAAACAAAACCGAGCCAGTCCCTGAACCCCAGATGAATTGGGGCATACCAATACGCGTTCTTGAGGTCCAGGCACACCAACCAAGCGCCTGGCTCCAACAGAAGCCAGACCTGGGGACAGAGTGGTCATTCAAAAGGAGGGGCAAAAAACCCAGGGGTTCAGACAGGACAAGTCCAGAATGAACCGTTGGTCCACAGTTACCTGGTTGATACCAGGTTGATGGGGGTTCTGGGAGTTCTTCTACTCCCCAAGCCCAGCCCGAGGCCAGGCTTGACTTGTGAGAGTTTGGTCCACCAGGCTGTTGCTTGGAGCGGCATGCAGGCCCACATACCCACCACAGCTCGGTTGGTCCGGCACTCCTTGGAGGAATAAATCTAGTTTCCTCTTGAAGATGTCCACGGTTGTTCCGGCAATATTTCTTATGCTCGCTGGGAGGGTGTTGAACAATCGTGGACCTCTGATGTTTATACAGTGTTCTCTGATTGTGCCCATGGCACCTCTGCTCTTCACTGGTTCTATTCTGCATTTTTTTCCATATCGTTCACTCCAGTATGTTGTTATTTTACTGTGTAGATTTGGTACTTGGCCCTCCAGTATCTTCCAGGTGTATATTATTTGATATCTCTCTCGTCTTCTTTCTAGTGAGTACATTTGGAGAGCTTTGAGACGATCCCAATAATTTAGGTGCTTTATCGCGTCTATGTGTGCCATATATGTTCTCTGTATTCCCTCAATTTCAGCAATCTCTCCTGCTCTGAATGGGGAAGTGAGTACTGAGCAGTACTCAAGACGGGACAACACAAGTGACTTGAAGAGTACAACCATTGTGATGGGATCCTGGATTTGAAAGTTCTCGTAATCCATCCTATCATTTTTCTGGCTGTAGCAATATTTGCTTGGTTATGCTCCCTAAACATTATGTCGTCAGACATCATTATTCCCAAATCCTTTACATGTTGTTTTCCTACTATGAGTACATTTGATTGTGTTTTATACCCTGAATTATGTATAACTCTCAAACCGCGCATATCATATATAAATGATATCAGTGACAAAACCGAAACCGCGCACATCATTTATATATGATTTCGTGTCTAGCGCTATAATTTAAACGCCCCGCCTGGGAAAGGGGCAGCTATAGTACAGCCACGACCGATAGTTGCCAGATGCCACCTAGAAAAAAAATCCAGGCCAACATTCTTGGGTGTTACAGCGTCAGTATTGAGCAAGCCTCCAAGGCTGGCGCACGCAGCACGAGCTCACAGCACCGCTGTCCAGCTTGTGACCACAGCATCGCCTACAAATACCATAATATAAATGATACTGCTATTATTTAGCAGTGATAGTATTACTGAAGCCCCCCTGACTGATAAAACTGACCAGGATTCTGATACTAGCAGGATTGTGGTGATATTTAGCGCTGTGCTCCATGGAGGGAGGAGTAGGGCTGTGGGAGGGAGGGTTGTGGCGTCGTCTTCTGACTGTGTGTGGCCACCATTTATTGACTGCACTCACCATACCAGCTTAGTGGTTCGCCATGGTGAACACAAATGTAGATACTTATATATATCGTGTGTATAGTGTGAGATAACAGCGAGAGGAGTAGGTTGGGAGCCGCCATTTTGGTGAGTGAGGAGCGTCGTCTGCACGACTTGGCATGTTGTTTACTGGTGGCCACTATGGTCTTTGGGCACCATACCAGCTTATTTGTTCAGGTATGGTGAATAAAACAGGTAGATACTTATATATAATGTGTGTATATAGCGTAATAACACCACAAACAATATTGTTGGAGGACAAATATTAGTGTGTCTGGCCTTGAGGGCGGCCGCCGATCAGCTGACTGTGTGAGTAGCTACATCTTATGGCCTTTACTCACCATACAAGCTTAGATGTACAGTTATGGTGAACAAAGCATGTAAATACGTATATATAACGTCTGTGTATAGTGAATAAATACAAAAGAGTATTGTGAGAGGTGAATGAGGGTGAGTGAGGTGGTGTTGAGGGAGGGAGTGGCTCGCTGGTGTTTGGCGGTCACTCCTCGTTGCTTTTTGACTCACAAGACCAACGTAGTAGTTCTTTATGGTGTACAAAACATGCAAATACTTATATATAACGTGTGTATATAGTGTAACAACAGCAAAACTATTTGTTTATTGTTTTATGAACATAATAATTGAATCACTAATATGCACACCATAATTTTGAGTACAGCGATGGTTCACACATTTTATAATATATAAATATACCACAATTCACTGTATGGAATAATATTACTGCAAAAAAACTAAGAAAAAATCAATCAGAGACATTGAAATAATTAGGTAATAATATATTTGTGGCAACTGCCGTCTGACAGCTCGGGCGGAGTAGACCTCGTCTGGCGAAGGCTCTGCCAACGCCCCTTTTTTGCCACACTTCCCTACCCTATTGCGGCTAAAATATGCCACCTACGATTTTTTTGTTATTTTTTCCGTGATCAGGGAACACAAATGAACACTTCTATAACACGAAAGAATTTTTTGGATTTTTTTTTTGTTGCGCCTGTGGGTGTGAATTCCATTTGGACCCCTAGCGGTTTGAGGGTTAAGGTCCTCATTTTTACCGTACCTGAGTACCTGGAATTTATCACTGTTAAACATCATGTTATTTTCTGATGCCCAGTCAAAAACTTTATTAATATCCGCTTGAAGTTTTTCAATGTCTTCAGCCGAGGTCATTTTCATACTGATTTTTGTGTCATCTGCAAAGGATGATACGAAGCTGTGACTTGTATTTTTGTCTATATCTGATATGAGAATAAGGAAAAGCAGCGGTGCAAGGACTGTACCCTGAGGTACAGAGCTTTTAACTGCACTTGCACTAGATTTTATATGGTTGACCGTTACTCGATGAGTTCTGTTTGACAGAAAACTGAGTATCCAGCGTCCTACTTTACCAGTTATTCCCATTGACTTCATTTTGTATGCTATCACGCCATGGTCACATTTATCGAAAGCCTTTGCCAAGTCCGTGTATATCACATCAGCATTCTATTTTTCCTCTAATGCCTCAGTGACTTTGTCGTAGTGCTCAAGTAGGTGTGAGAGGCACGATCTTCCCGCTCGAAATCCATGTTTGCCTGGGTTGTGAAGGTCATTGGTCTCCATGAAATTGGTGACCTGAATCCTAATCACTCTCTCAAATACTTTTATTATGTGCTATGTTAGTGCAACTGGTCTATAATTCTTTGCCAATGCTTTGCTCCCTCCCTTGTGTAGAGGGGCTATGTCTGCTACTTTAAGTGCATCTGGTATCTCCCCTGTGTCCAAGCTCTTCCTCCACACTATACTGAGTGCCTGTGCTACCGGCACTTTGCATTTCTTTATAAATATTGAATTCCATGAGTCTGGACCTGGGGCTGAGTGCATGGGCATGTTTTCAATTTCTCTTTCAAAATTTTGTGCGCTCGTGTTGATATCAGTTATATTTACAGGGGTTTGAATACCCCGCATAAAGAAATTGTCTGGATAGTCTGACTGAAACTGTCTGACAGAGCGCAGAAGAGGCCTGCCTTGCCAGCCCCGAACCTCCCCCCCCCCCAAAGGAGGAGGAGCCACCAATGAAGAGAATGCCAATGGAGGCCGCAAGAAACGACCCAAAAAGCCCACAAATTGAGAGACCAGGCGTGAGTGAACAGAGCAAGCCTCCCACCCCATCGCCCCTTCAATGGGGTGAACCACGAAAGGGCCGACGCTCCTTACGAGAACCCGACCTGCGCACAGAGTGAGCACCGCGCCTACCAGGCGCAGACGGGACCAAAGGTAGCACCAGCTCTGAAAGTGGCACCTGTGGCCCACCTCGACGAGCAGAACCACGGGCCCTGGCACGACCCCTCCGTGAGGAACTCGCCCAGGACCCCCGGAGAACCAACAAGTCAGATGGGGAACCCATCCAGGGGCCAGATTCACAAAGGAACTTACATATGTTTTTCCTTCTTAGCGCCTTCGTGGCAGCTACGTCGGTATTCAGGCAGGTACACTAAGAAGGAAAACCTTCGTAAGTTTGCTCCGTCAGCTAAGTCAACCACTCGTAACTTTACGTAAACTGGATACAAGTAAATTTTTCTCTACTACACAACACGAGGATCGATTGTAATGTAAACAAAAAGATTATTAGTTGATGAATCTCGTGAAGTGGAGTCCTTCGTGTTAGTTATATATGCATTCTCTGCTTGAAACTTATAGTAAATATGTCTATTATGATAATAGAATTAGTTTCATAATAGAAAGATATTATACCAGTAGTTATTAAGTAAATAAACACTGATGAACATGAAATATGAGAAAAGGTGATGATCCCTGCCTGATGGGAGCATTTACTATCACCAAGTTCACCTAGTAATAAGTATTGATGGGTATGTATAGCTAAGGTACACCCCCTATTTTTAATTTATATTGTTTGGTTTTATTTTGAAATTAAATCTGGGTGCGACAAAATAAAAATATGCTGCACAAATGATGTTAGGTAAGGAGAAAGGTAAAAACTTCAAAACTTTTCTCATTGAAACCTAAAGCTATAATTATGACTATATGGACTATTAAGGGGGCGTCTGGTTGGCATCTGGGTCCAAAAATGCAAAAATGAAAACTCATTCGATTTCAATCAAACTTTTTTGACAAGTTCTATATGAAAAGTGTTTCATCTGGTCCAAGTTTCAGCATTGTAGCATAAATAGGAAGGGAGAAAAAAAATATTGAAGTAGTTGTGAAAATTATGCAAAAATGGTCAAAATCGATTATCAATCAAAAGTGTCAACTGAAATCATAACTACAACTCTTTGCTATCACAATAGCATATATTAAACAAATATTATTATTAGTTTAATTGGAAAAAAATTTTAAGGAAAAAAAAAAAAGATTTTTTTTTTTTTTAAATATTTTTTTTTTTTTTTTTTCATTTTTTTGGGGGGGATTTGCATCAAACTTACACACCTGACTGTACGTAAGCCTATCTGTAAGGATGCCAATTTTGGAGAAAATTGGTTGATGTCAACCCCAGCCACAGATTTTAGAACCTTAGACTTTATTCATTTGTTTTTTTTTCAATTGACACAAACGTTTACAAAACTCATTCTTTTTTTATTCAATTTACATGAAACTTACACAGTATATGTGAAGGGCATGTCTCTACATTGGGGGGCTTTCATTTTTCTCTAAGTTCATTTATTGATTTTATAATAGCAATAAACATGCCATATTTGCAAAAAAATTTTGGGGAACTTTGAACATTTGTATTAGGAAAACTAAAGATGTTTTGGAAATTCTAAATCCCCAAATCCTTTATTATATGCTAATGTGTCAGAAAAATGTCACAGAATAATTTTATCTGAAACGTGTGTTCTGAAGTGTGGACTTGAAAATGTGTAAAAAACGTTCAAAAAAAAAAAAAAAATCCCTTTCTATTTACGCTGCAGTACTGAAACTTGGGACAATTTAAGCACTTTTCATATACAACTAGAAAAATAATATTGGTTGACATTGAACAACTTTCATTATAATAACCAGACGCCCCCTTAAAAGAGAGAGAGAGAAGTAGGGGTCCAAGACCTCTTCCTGTTACACAACTTGGGTGTGGAACAAGTAATTATCAAAAGAAGATACCATGCCGGGAAGGCTATGTAGCAGTAAGGCAGTGAGGCGAGGCAGCTACTTATTTGAGGAATGCTTATTTTATTTACCTTATAAGCTGAGGCAGTTTATTTTATTTGAGGAATACTCAGCTGATTCCTTTACATTTAGCATGGAACAAATTTGTGTCCAAGACCTCTTCCTGTTACACAATTTGGCTGTGTGTAACCAAACTAGAAGTGCTCTACAAATCAAGGGACCCAGAATGTGGAATGACCTCCCGAATCATGTCAATGGCTGTACCTCTTTCAACCAATTTAGGAGTAAAACCAAGTACTACCTAATTAACTCCATGTAACTTACCTTACCCCCTAAATGTGAACCCATGTCTTGCTATTTTTTAAACAATGCTGTTTGTTCACCAACGTGTACAATTGCTGATTTCTACTATGTTCCCCCCATTTTCTTTATTTTTTATTCCTTCTTTCAACACAATTTATACCTAATTCCAATTACTATTAAGTTTTAGTTTAAGTGTTTTTCCCCCCCACACCTTGCCCGAAATGCTATGAGTATTAGTGGCTTTAGATATTGTATGAACTTGCTCTGTCTATAAATCAAACATCATGTTTGTAAATCAACTATGTATGTACTTTTCCTGAATAAAATTTATTTATTATTTATTTATTAATCAATAAGTAAGTATTAAAAGAAGGTACCAAGCTGGGAAGGCTATGTAGCACCATTTTGTGTAACAATAAACCAAATTTTTTTTAATAAACAATGCACCTGTGTGGTAAAACAAATTCTGTCAGCTGTAAAAATATTGATGCAGTTATTTAAATAAAAAATATAATGAAAGAAATGTTACTGGTTTATTTTTATCCTATCTTTTTGTACTGTACAGTATATCCAAGGAAATGAAAAATTGAAACATAATGCACAATTTAATGAATGATTCAAAAGAAATATAACTATTACATATCAACATGAGATCTTAATGATCCAAGGTTAACATGATTTAATAAGAATAATACTTGCAATAATACAAACTATAATTTAAAATCTTTATTACTGATATTTTTATTACGAAGCTTAGGTATACACAGCAATGTGCTGCTCCCCTATTCATATGGAAGATTACAGTGTAGATAAAAAACTAACTATAAGTTCATCTAATACTCCCATCTCACAGGATGGATAGGCATACATGGGTAATGCCAAAGTCTGACATTAGCATATCAGCCTGGTATAGCTCCGGGGAGCCGACGGGGCTCCCCCCAGAAAACAAATCAACTCTAAACAACAATTTCATGATTTTCACAAGAGGTAAGCATTGAATCATGGGAACATTATATTATAACTACTCTTGCCAGTTTCTACAAGACTCCTCTCAAACAATGTATTTTTTTTAACATGCTTAGGTATATACAGCAATGTGCTGCTTCCCTATTCTGTATGAAGGACCACACAGTATAGATCAAAAACCAGCTACAAGCTCATCCAACATCCCCACCTCACAGGACGGCCAGTCATACATGGAATCAGGAGAGAACAAAATACTTAAGGCTGATCTATTAGCCTCCACTGGCAAAATCTGGGTGCAGCACAAGAATATCTTCCAATATTCCTGAGTGGATGTAGTAATTACAGAGCTCAAAGTACCTCACACCATTTGGTATGAAGTCACTAATAACAGGGCAATCGCAGATATAGTGTTGGAGAGTATGTCATCTCAAGTAGGGACACGCCAGACACTGCCCCAGTGTCTGGCGTGTCCCTAGTGCCGTGTCCCTTGTGGTACGCGTCGGGCCGCTTTAGCTAGCTTCCTCCCTGGCCGGGCCGGAGGGCCTAGCTGCTTCTCACTTGGGCGCCAAGCCGTGAGGTCCTTCCTTGCCCTCCATGGCGCCCTGGAGCGTGCCCCTGTGGCACGCCTGTGTGGGGCTTTCTCCCGCCGGTGGGTTGGCAACACTCTGTCTGGTGGTGCCATACACGTGGCCCAGGCCCTCGTGACTTTCAAGCCTTATGGGGCTTGCCAGGGCCCTTTGGGCCCTGGCCCGCCTCTCCCTTGGCGGCCCAGGGTGCTGGCATTCCTTTCAAGGTGGCCCCCTTGGCGCTACTTTGGACGGGGCCACTTCAGTTTATTATGCCCAGGCTGCGGCCACTTCAGTTCTTATGCCCCAGGCTGGGGCCCCTTCAGTTCCTATGCCCCAGGCTGGGGCCCCTTTAGTTCCTATGCCCCAGGCTGGGGTCATTTCAGTTCCTATGCCCCAGGCTGGGGCCACTTCAGTTCCTATGCACCAGGCTGGGGCCACTTCAGTTCCTATGCCCCAGGCTGGGGCCACTTCAGTTCTTATGCCCCAGGCTGGGGCCACTTCAGTTCTTATGACCCAGGCTGGGGCCACTTCAGTTCTTATGCCCCAGGCTGGGGCCACTTCAGTTCTTATGCCCCAGGCTGGGGCCACTTCAGTTCTTATGCCCCAGGCTGGGGCCACTTCAGTTCTTATGCCCCAGGCTGGGGCCACTTCAGTTCTTATGCCCCAGGGTGGAGGCCACTTCAGTTTCTATGCCCAGGCTAGGGACACTTCGGTTCCTATGCCCCAGGCTGGGGCCACTTCAGTTTCTTATGCCCCAGGTAGGGGCCACTCCAGTTTATTATGACCCAGGGCAGGGCCACTCCCATTATATGCCCCACGCTTCAGTTCTGCCACTGGCTGGGACCACTTCAGTTTATATGCCCCAGGCTGGGGCCACTTCAGTTTACTGTGGTCCAGGGTGGGGCCACTTCAGTTTAACGTGGCCCAGGTCGAGGCGACTTCAGTTCTATGCCCAGGACGAGGCCAGTTTTGCATATTATGCCCCAGGGTAGGGCCACTTCAGTTGTTACGCCCCAGGACGGGGCCACTGCCGATTATGCCCCAGCAGGCTGGGGCCCCTTCAGTTCTATGCCCTTGCCTAGGCCAACTTCGGTTCCTAACCCTTGGCTGGGCCACCAGTTCCCTGTGTGTCCGGAAGAAACTGCGGCCTCCCAGGCTACTGGTTTATCCAGACGTTTCGTATGCCATTCTCCGGCTGAAGTTGTTCCTGATGTTCCAGTTGATGCGGTACCAACTGTTAACGTCCATGCTACTGCATTCCAGGTATCGAGGTTCCTGCCGTGGACGTTCCTGCTCCTGTTCCAGCTGCTGACATTCCAGCCCCTGAAGTTCCAGCGTGTGGGGTTCCAGCTGAAGCGTTCCTGCTGTCGTGCCTATTATTATCACTCCTTTTCAGTTTATTGTATTTGATTGCATTTTATTTTCAGCTTCATGTATTCATCCTGTTCTCTAACGAGTTATATTCCAGCCTTATTTTGAGCATAAATTGTTTTGCAGTTGCCTTTCCTTACTACGACAGTTTCCCCGTTGGCACGTTGCCGCTAATTTTGTATCTTCAGCAGCTGCTGACGTTCTAGCTGTCGCTGTCCCAGCCATCGATGTTACAGCTGTTGCTGTTTCAGCGTTGTTATTCCAGCTGCTGACGTGCTAGCTGCTGATATTCTCGCCCCTTTTGGCAAGGGAAAGCTTCAGCTTTAGCTTCAGTTCGTTCCCGGCGTTCCCTTAATGCTAGCTCCCAGGTTCTAATGGCCCCTAATAGTTTTGCAGTTGGACTTCTACTTACCACTGAAGATTTCCCTGGTAGCCTGTTGCCGCTATTTATTTATCTTCAGTAGATGTTGATGCTCCAGTTGCCAATGTCCAGCTGCAGGTGTTCCAGCTGCGGTGTACAGCTGCTGATGTTCCGGGGCAGGATTTTGCAGTTTACATTTGGCAACGGTTGTTTATATTAATCCCTTATTTTGCCACTTTTTGCCATTGGTGTTTGTGTTATACATGCTACGTTAATGTTGGTTTAATGTTAAGGTTAAGGTTTCCCGGCCCCAGTGTGGGACGTTTCCTTATTTATCTATTTATACAGTGATTTCTATGTTGTGCTTGACCTTACTCTTGTCATTTCCCGTTTGGACCTTTTCGGCGATGTTTTAAATTTATTATTTAACAAATTCAATGTTTCACATCTTGGATTTATCATTTAACCCTTAAACTGCGCAACGCGCCTGCAGGCTCACATCTGGTTTGCGCAACGCGCCTCCAGGTATTTTGATTTTTCACGTTCCATTCAAAACTAGCGCGCGGTGACGCGGATATGGTATGGGTGGGTGGGGGCCCCAGTGATCGTCCGCCATCTTAAAAAAAAATCCCAGCATGCCCTGCGGCCGTGGGGAGCCTCAGTTTCACGACAGCAACCATGTCTGACGCATCCTCTACGAGCTCCCGCTCCACGGTGACCCGCGGTCATGGAAAACGACTCTCTGAGGAGGAAATACGCGATATTTTGTATGATGACGGTGCTCTGGATGATGACCTGGACTATGATCCAGATAAAGACCTAACTCAGAGATCTGATACGAGTGAGGAAGAGACAGAATTGGAAGATGTGGCGAGTGTGTGGGGTACTCGTGCCTCGCCCGGCCTGCCTCGCCGCCCTGGGTCAACACCGTTATCATCACCACCATCATGTATGTCCCCAGACGCTAGTAGTTTATTCAGTGATAGTACATGTGACGAATCTTTCTCGGGCTTCAGTGACATTGACTCCGATACGAGTAGTGTGGACGACCCGAGTACGAGCAGTGGTGGTGTTACCAGGCGGGGTTTTGCTACCTCAGCAAAACGCCGCGGCAGGCAGCAGCATGCCTCACAGCATGTGGACAATGACAGTGGCCCCTCAACATCATTTATTCGTGGTAGGTCTACAGTACGTAAATCTGCCTCAGCGCCTAGCATACCCTCACGCAGCTCCAGCAGAAGCAGCGGACGACGTAGCCGTAGTTTTGGTGCTCGTGGTGGTGTTGGCCGTGGTGTTGGCCGTGGTGTTGGCGCCAACACCAAACCCTCTGGTGTACTTGTGTGGGAGGATTGCACCACATTTGTCCCTCAAATACCAACATTTGATGATAGCGATTTTGGTGTTACACCATTATTCCCATATACTGGTGATGATATGGCAGACATGGAATATTTTCAGGCATATTTTGACAATGTATTCATGACGCATCTTGTGACTGAGACAAACAGGTTCGCTCACAGCCTCATAGACGAAGGCATTTTACCTGCCTCACGGCTCACACGATGGAAGGACACGACAATCGACGAAATGTACGTGTTTCTGGCACTCTGTATGATGATGAAGCACTCTGAGAAAGCTGTCATCCAGGATTATTGGAGCAAAGACAGCCTTGTTCCATTGCCTGTGTTCAACCGGTACATGTCGCGTGATAGGTTTCTCTTGATTCTCAGGTGCCTGCATTTCGAGAATAATGCAAATGAGGACAGACACGACAGACTGTGAAAAGTACGGAAGATGTTCAGTGACATGAGAGGGAAGTTCAGGGATTATTTTGTACCAGGACAGAATGTGGTTATTGACGAGTCGCTTGTACTGTTCAAGGGGCGACTGGCATTCAAGCAGTACATTCCATCAAAGCGGCACCGATTTTGACTGAAGTTTTTTGTGCTATGCGACTGTGAGACTGGTATTGTCTTGGACATTTTATATTCTGGTACAGACGTCGACATACCGGCTCAAGATGAACACGGGTTCTCTGGCAGTGTTGTAAAAACCCTGATGGAACCGTTGCTGAACAAGGGGCATGTACTGTACACCGACAACTATTACACCAGCCCCTTATTGACCAGATACCTCCTTGCCCACAACACCGGCGTATGTGGCACTGTGAAGAGCCACAGGAAGGAAATGCCAGTGTTCGGTATAGCTATAGCCGTGGGTGAGTGCCAGCTGCGCAAGTGTGACAATACGCTGTCAGTGCGGTGGAAGGACAGACGCGAGGTGAATATGCTGACTACGATTCACACCGGTGCCATGTTGGACAGTGGGAAAGTCCACTTTCAGACACGCAACACCGTGTTTAAGCCAGACTGTGTCATAGACTATAACGTGAACATGCGCCTCGTCGATAAGTGTGACATGATGCTTGGTGGAGTGGAGTGCGTGCGCAAGTCTGTGAAGTGGACTAAAAAGTTCTTCTTCCACCTCATGGATGTTGCAGTGCTCAACTGCTTCAATATGTACTTTGTAAAATCTGGCAGGAGACCGTCTATATGTACATTCAGTGCTGGTGTTGTGTCACAGCTGCTAGTAAAGTATGGCAAGGAGGGTTCTGTTGTACCGCACGGAGTGCAAGCAACAATGCCACATGCAGCTCCAGACAGATTGAGGGGTAATGAGAACTTCAGAGTACATATGCTCGAGTATATGCCAGGCACAGCATCACGGGAGAAGGGTAAACGTGCGTGTATAGTATGCAGGAACACTACCCGCAGAGAACAGAAACGAAGATGTATCAGCACCTGGTGCGTGGAGTGCAAGGTGCCACTCTGCCCCGTTGGCTGTTTCGCAGCATATCACACACTCGCGGAGTACTGAGTGTGTTTATGGTGTGTGAATATAGTGTGTGATACTGTACAGTGTGTATATAAAGTGTAAATATAAATTTATTTGGCATGATACATTGGAAATTGTGCAGGATAAGTGAACTTGTTTGCGATGCACGTAACACAGTGTCTACGGACAGTATGGATGTTGTACTGCGATATTATAGTGTACGTGTTCATTATACATTGGATTGGCACATAAAAACAATGTAAATGTATTTGGAAATGTGCGCAATAAATGAACGAAAATATATTCGCGGCAACTCGAGCGCCCCACCGCCTCCGAGAGCTTACGCCACGGGCGCACGGGGAATGATGACGTCACGCCCCAACTTTCAGACCCCATAGCAGCCAAAGTAAGTACAATTTCGAATTTTTTTTTTACATACCCATACTCAGGGAAGGGTTTTTGACACTTTAAAAAGAAAAAATAATTTTTTCCAGAGAATTTATTTCCTGCGCACTGCGGGGGTGTCACATTTGGAGGCAACGCAGTTAGGGGGTTAATGACAGTCTCCAGTGCTGCTAAATTTTACGTGGTATTGTTAATACTGTCATATCATTACGGTTAATGTCTAGTTTCTTTATTATGAGCGCAATTATCTTGCGACATTGGCCTTTCCAGCCTAAGCTTTGTGCTGTATTAACTTTGCAATTTTGTAGTATTGGTTTATTACACAATTTTTTGTTTAATTTTGACTATTCTTAATTGACAGTTTATTCCAGTCTTATTTTCTGCACAATTGCTTACAGTTGGACATACTACTTCTGCTGCGGTTCTCCTAGTGCACCGTTGATGTTATTTACTATATTCATATATTTAATTCTAACTCATATTTCTTGTCTTGCCTTGTGAATTTGCAGCCTTCGCCTATTTTCTTTACCACTTTCAATCATCAACCACTTTCCTGGTTGATGGGGTTCTGGGAGTTGTTCTACTCCCCAAGCCCGGCCCGAGGCCAGACTTGACTTGTGACAGTTTCGTCCACCAGGATGTTGCTTGGAGCGGCCCGCAGGCCCAAATACCCACCACAGCCCGGTTGGTCCGGCACTCCTTGAAGGAAACAATCTAGTTTCCTCTTGAAGATGTCCACGGTTGTTCCCGTAATATTTCTGATGCTCGCTGATAGGACGTTGAACAACCGTGGACCTCTGATGTTCACACTGTGTTCTCTGATTGTGCCCATGGCACCTCTGCTCTTCACTGGTTCTATTCTGCATTTTCTTCCATGTCGATCACTCAAGTACGTTGTTATTTTACTGTGCAGATTTGGAACCTGTCACTCAAGTATTTTCCACGTGTATATTATTTGGTATCTCTCTTGTCTCCTTTCTAGTGAGTACATTTGGAGAGCTTTGAGACGATCCCAATAATTTAGGTGCTTTATTGTGTCTATGCTTGCCGTATATGTTCTCTGTATTCCCTCTATTTCAGCAATCTCTCCTGCTTTGAAGGGGGAAGTGAGTACTGAGCAGTACTCAAGACGGGACAACACAAGTGATTTGAAGAGTACAACCATTGTGATGGGATCTCTGGACTTGAAGGTTCTCGAAATCCATCCTATCATTTTTCTGGCTGACGCAATACTTGCTTGGTTATGCTCCCTAAACGTTAGGTCGTTGGACATGATTATTCCCAAATCCATGACATGCTGTTTTCCTACTTTGGGCAGATTCGATTGTGTTTTGTACCCTGTATTATGTTTAAGATCCTCATTTTTGCCGTATCTGAGTACCCAGAATTTATCACCGTTAAACATCATGTTATTTTCTGCTGCCCAATCGAAAACTTTGTTAATATGTTTTTAGTTTATCAATGTCTTCTGAGTTGAACTTTAGCAGCCTTTTTTCTAGACCTTTCCTCCAGTTTATCCAGGTCTTCCTGTAGTAGTGAATGTCTGCGATCACCAGCAAGGTGACTTAGTGTTGACTAAAAGACGACTTCTTGATGCCTGCATGATGCCTTCTTGTTGGCGCCTTCCTGTTCCAGGATGATTACAAGATGATCTCCAGTTGGCGTCAGGACGACTTCAGGACGAATCCCAGACGACTCCTAGCTGCTTTTCATGTTGACTGGTGGCAATATATTATTTATTACATTATGTTATATATTTATTCAAGTTCTTTTCTATTCACTTCGGGTTTTTGGTTTCCTCCCTTCACCCCCCCCTCCCTCTGCTAGTATTTGTAATTAGAGTTTATTCTGTTTTTTTTTCTGCTACTATATTATTGTTTTAAGCCTACTTTGCTTATAGTCTTTGGTTTCACTGGCGGATTTGGCTGAGTTATTCTCCACTTAGGAGAAGGACAATATTAGAACAATATCCAACTCTGTACCTTTTTGATATTCCAAGAGTACGACTTAATCAAACTAGAAATGCTCTACAAATCATGGGACCCAGAATGTGGAATGGCCTTCCCAATCATGTTAACCCTTAAATGGCGCATGGCTATATACCATTTGACACCCACAGGCGCATACAAAAAAAAAAAAAAACTTTTTTCTTCCTAACCTGTTAATTTGTGTTCACTGATCATGGGAAAAATAATAATAAAATCGTAAGTGGCATATATTGCCTGCTGTAGGGCGGGGAAGTTTGGCAAAAAAAACAGGCGTTGACTCAGCGTGCGTCCCAGATGGTCTGTTGCTCCCCAGCTGTCAGGCCGGAGTTGCGACAAAGAGATAATTACCTAATTATTTCAATGTCTCTGGTTGATTTTTCGTAGTTTTTTTTGCTGTAATATTATTCAATAGTGTGTAGTGTGATATATTTATATAATAAAATTAGTAAATAATCGCTGTACTCAAAAATATGGTGCGCATATTGTTGATTCAATTATTATGTTCATCAAGCAGTGAACAAATACCTTGTCGGTTATTACATTATATACACAGGTTATATATAAGTATCTGCATGTTTTGTTCACCATAACGAACCATTAAGTTGGCATGCTGAGTGGCAGCCCGCCACTGGCTGCTACTTCCTCACTCCCTCAAGTCACCTGACTCACCCACATTCTCCTCCCACAATACTTTTTTTGCTTTTATTCACTATTAACAGACGCTATATATAAATATCTACATTCGTGTTCACCATAACGAACCAATAAGTTGGTATATTGAGTGGCAGTGGCAGTATCAGTGGCAGCCCGCCACTGGCTGCCTCTCCCTCCCTCACCTGAAGTGCCACCATTCTCCTCCCACCATACTCTTTTTGCTTTTATATACAGACGTTATATATAGGTATTTATATGTTTTGTTCACCATAACTGTACATCTAAGCTTGTATGGTGAGTAAAGGCACAAAGACGTAGCTACTCACACAGTTAGCTGATGGCGGCCGCCCTCAAGGCCAGATGCACTAATATTTCTCCTCCAACAATACTGTTTGTGGTGTTATTACGCTATATACACACATTATATATAAGTATCTACCAGTTTCATTCACCATACTTGTACAAGTAAACTGGTATGGTGCCCAAAGACCATAGTGGTCACCAGTAAACATGATAAATCGTGCAGACGACGCCACCTCCCTCACCAAAATGGCGGTTCCCAACCTATTCCTATTGCTGTTTATAACCTCTATACACTCGTTATACATATGTATCTACATTTGTGTTCACCATAGCGAACCACTAGGCTGGTATGGTGAGTGCAGTCAATAAAAGGTGGCCACACACAGTCAGAAGATGACGCCAGAACCCTCCCCTCCCACAGCATTACTCCTCCCTCCATGGAGCACAGCGCTAAATATCACCACAATCCTGCTATTATCAGAACCCTGGTCAGTTTTATCACAGTCAGGGGTCTTCTGTAATAATATCATCGCTACATAATAGCATGAACAAGTATATAATGGCATTTTTAGGCGATGCTGTGGTCACAAGCTGAACAGCAGTGCTGTGAGCTCATGCTGCGTGCATCAGGCTTGGTAGCTCACTCAATACTGAGGCCTCTAACACCCGGGAATTTGGCCCACGATTTAAAAAAAAAAAATGCCATCTGTTTACAGGAGCCCTGATGAAGGTGTGGTGAACCCCGTGTGTTCGCGGGCCGTTTAAATCTTGCGTAGTACTCCAAAGCATCATATGAAGCAATGCACAATTTACTGCAAGTCGGTCAAAGCATCATATGATGCGATGCGCAGCTTAAGGGTTAAAGACTGTACCTATCTCAACCAGTTTAAGATAAAAACTAAGCACTACCTAATTAACTCCCTGTAACCTACCTTACCCCTATAATGTCAACCCATGTCTGTTATTTTTAAACAATGCTGTTTGTCGACCAAATTATATTTTGCTGTTTTCCTACCATGTTCCCCCCGTTTTTATTTTTATATTTTCTCAACACATTTTATACTTTAATCTCAATTAGTATAATGTTTTAGTCTTTAGTGTTTTTACTGCCTGAAACGCTTTGCGTAATAGTGGCTTTAGGCATTGTATGTACTAGCTCTATCTATAAATTCATCAATATCTGTATCACCCCTTGTATGTATGTACTTTACCTAAATAAACATTTGAATTTTGAATTTGAACTTGTTACTATTTGCTATTGATGTTAGTTATAGTCACTTTTTGGTGTTATTGATCTCATGTCAATAACCCCTTTCGGCTTCCGGCCTCGCATAACGCCTGAATGTTGTTATTATTGTATCATACTGCTACTAATTTAAGTTCTTTATTATTCGGTCCAGGTTTTAGTTGCCTTATTTCTACCCTCCCTCTGCTTTATTTGTTATTATCGTTTTCTCTGGATCACGGCTCTGTTATTGTTTATGCTTATTTAGCACAACGGTCTTTGGCCTTTACGGTAATGAGTGCTATGCTGGCGGCATTAGTTCTCAAACTATATTATTACTTTCCCTTTCTTTACCGACTTGCCTCCCCTTTCGTGAGGCACTTTTTGCAGTCCTGCCTTTTCCTTAGTCAAAGGCATCCGTAGTCACGGGCCTAAGCTGGGCACATCAGTCATGCCCCTCGGACGGCCCTGTCCTAGGCCCCTTAGCTGGGACAGTCCGTTAAGCCCTTAGCTGGAACCCCAGTGGAGCCTTAAGCTGAATGGGCCCGCCCTGTTAGTGGGCTAACGGTCCTGCGACCTAGTACTTTGGAAGCAGTATTTGCACTTAACTTTATCCTTCTAGTGCTTATTTCTAGTATAAAGGACAATTTGAAATGTAGTCTCAAAGAGGGAATCAAAACTGAGCCACATACAGAAACTATTTGGATAGAATTGAACGAAAAAGCAAATATTATTATAATAGGAGTTATATATAGGCCACCAAATTTAGACAGAATGGAAGCAAAGCATCTATGGGATGAAATATCTAGAGCATCTAGATCTAACAGTATTTATGTCATGGGTGATTTTAATTTTTGTGGAATAAACTGGTTGAACAAAACAGGGAATAATGAAGCAGATTTTCTAGAATTAATTAACGATTGCTTTCTTACACAACACATTAAGGAACCAACGCGGGAAAATAATATTTTAGATTTAGTGTTAACTAACAGGGAAACAAATTAAGGACATCAAAATAGGGAGTGAGCTAGGGAACAGTAATCATAAAGAAATCAGATTTAGCATTGAATGGAATAGATCTGTAGGAGAAAATTCTGTTAAAGTGCCTGATTTTCGAAAAGCTGATGTCAATAGCCTAAGAATTTTTTGGGGTCAAATAGATTGGAAAGTCTTGGGTATGGGGTGTGGGCCGGTCATGGAGCTAGACGTGAACCCAGCGATAGGTGACATAAAAGGGGTTTTCGATGTGGATTCCAAATATAACCTATTTAAAAATATTCTAAGCAAAGCCCAGGAATGTAGTATACCATATAAATTGAATAGATCAAATACTAATCATCCAAAGTGGATAACAAAGAATCTGAAGAACCTTATTAGGTAAAAAGAGAGCGTGGTACAAAAGGATTAAGAATGGGGAAGTCAGTTTAGAACAGGAATTCGTACAACTGGTTAGAAATACTAAAAAAGAGATAAGGAAAGTAAAAAGAAACTACAAAGTTCGCATAGCAAAGCAAGCGAAGACAAATCCTAAAGGGTTTTCCAATTATACCGGACAAAGATTAAGGAAAGGATAGGTCCATTAAAAACTGAGACAGGTCAAATAACAAGATAGTGATAAAGAGATGAGTAGTATTTTTAATAAATATTTTATATCTGTATTTACTAAAGAGGAACTTAACAATATGCCTTCAGCCAAACAAGTCTATCTGGGTGGTGACGAGGACAGGTTGACTAGTTTAGCAGTTACCAGGGAGGATGTAATTAAACAAATAGTAAAACTCAAACCAAACAAATCCCCAGGGCTGGATAAAGTGTTTGCCAGGGTGCTTAAAGAATGCAAAGAGGAGCTTTGCGACCCACTGTCTACCATATTTAATAAATCAAGTCAGGCAGAGTGCCAGGGTAATGAAAAGTTGCTAATATGATACCAGTTTTTAAGAAAGGAGATAGATCGCTTGCGTCAAACTATCGCCCAATTAGCCTAACGTCTATTGTGGGAAAGTTACTCGAATCGATAATTGCAAATAAAATTCGACTTCATCTTTAAAAACATAAATTAATAATTGAGTTGCAACACGGTTTTATAAATGGCCGTTCATGTTTAACAAATTTATTATCTTTTTATTCTAGCATAGTTGAGGCAGTTGATAGTGGTAAGGATTGTGATGATGTGTACCTTGACTTTAGCAAAGCTTTTGATACAGTGCCACATGAAAGACTGATTAAAAAGATAAAAATTCATGGTACAGTATTGGAGGTGCTATATTAAAATGGATTAGGGCATGGCTATACCAAAGGAAACAGAGTTAGTATAAATGGAATCAAGTCAGTGGGAAAATGTTGTAAGTGGAGTGCCTCAAGGCTCTGTCCTGGGACCTCTGTTGTTTATAATTAATATAAATGATTTAGATTCAGGATTGAGTAGCAACATTTGCAAATATACCGATGATACAAAAATCGGTAGGGAAATTAATACGGAAGACGACTCACTATCACTTCAAGTTGGTGTAAATAGGGTTTTGAAATGGTCAAAGGATTGGCAGATGCAGTTTAATACTCATAAATGTAAAGCTTTGAGGCTCGGTAATGATGATAAGAGTTACAAGATACGAGCTAGATGGTGTTGAGATTGCGAAGTCGGATTGCGAAAGGGATCTGGGAGTTATGATTAGTAAGAATTTAAAACAAAAGGACCAATGCATGAATGTTCGTAATAAAGCAAATAGGACACTGGGACTTATTAATCGAAGCGTTAGTAACAAGACACCTGGTGTGGTTCTTCAGCTATATCTAGCTCTGGTTAGGCCCTATTTAGATTATGCAGTTCAGTTTTGGTTGCCGTACTATAGAATGGATATAAATTCACTTGAACGTGTCAAGCGTAGATGACTAAGTTAATTCCCCAAATTAGAAATCTTTCATATCAAGAAAGATTAACAAAGCTTAACATTTTCGCGTTCCACAGACTGACTATCTTGTCACTCATATTTCTACTGAATGGGTTCCAACGACGCAATACTGAGTCACTCATTACAATATTTTTTAAAAATTTAAATTTTATCAGATCAATCTGGTAGTGGTTTTAAAATAAGCGCCTTAAGATTGCACACAATTTGATACCAAAATCAAAGATATAACATGAAACTTGATGTCCAAACACTTGAAATATTATAAATAGGCCTATGGTCCGAATATTAAAATATTTGTTAAAATTCTATTTATTGTCCTATTATCTTGGGACTTGTTTTAAAATGTGCGCCTTTTTATTGCAAACAATTTGATACCAAAATGAAAGATGTAACACAAATATTTATGTCAGAACACTGGAAAGATATAAATAAATTTGTGATGATGAGCGTCCAGAATTAAAATATTTGTTAAAAATCCAGTTATTGCTCTATTATTCTGGGACTAGCTTTAAATTAATCGACATTTTATTGCGAACAATTTGATACCAAAATGAGCGACGTAGCACAAAATTTGATGTTATCAAATTGAACGAGTTGAACATTAGGTTGCAATGTACAAAATGGTGCTCGTTCACGGGTAACTTTAGGCTTTTCTGCGGGGAGGCACTCCAGCCTTTTGTACATTTTATTCATACACATCTGTAGGGAATTTAATTGCGAACACAATGATACCAAACGAGCGACGTAGCACAAGAATTAAGGTAAAAAAATGGAACGAGAATGCACATGTTACTAATTTTGTGCGTTTTTGCCGACTTTACGCTTTGCTGTTGGGAGTCACGCTAGGCTTTTGGACATTATATTTATACACACCTGTAGAGAATTTAATTGCGAACACAATGATACCAAAACGAGCGATGTAGCACGAGAATTAAGGCGAGAAAGCTGGAACGAGTATACACATTTGGGTGTCACCGCGCGCTTACCCGCACGGAGGGGCTACCTACCCCCTGTCAACCGCGAGTTTCCACGGAGCGCGAAAGTGTTAAGTTGCATTCACTGGAAAGGCGAAGAGTTAGGGGTGACATGATAGAGGTTTACAAGTGGATGAATGGACATAACAAAGATGATATTAATAGGGTATTAAAAGTATCAACACAAGAGAGAACACGAAACAATGGGTATAAATTTGCTAAGTTTAGATTTAGGAGACTTGGGTAAATACTGGTTCAGTAACAGGGTTGTTATTTGTGGAACCAATTGCCACGTAAAGTGGTGAAGGTGGGGTCCCTCGATTGTTTCAAGCATGGGTTGGACATGTATATGAGTGGGATTAGGTGGTTATAAATAGGAGCTGCCTCGTATGGGCCAATCGGCCTTCTGTAGTTACCTTTGTTCTTATGTTCTTATGTCTCTCTTTTACACTCTTCTTAGTGGAACCTTCACGTTATATTTGTAATGTACTATTTATTGCTTATAAATTGTAATCCTGCTCTCTAGTTATTATCCAATCCTATCTTTGCACTTTGACTGTTTCAGTTCGACTCTACATAGTATCCGCATTTTTCCCTGTGGCTTATTGTCGTTATTTATTATGTACTAAATTATTGTAAATTTATATCATCACAGTCACAGTCCAGTATTTATTATTTTTTATATTGAGTTGAACTATTATACGGCATTGGCTTCCCAGCTCCTGAGTTTTGCATTATTTGGTAATAAACTTTGTGAGTCCATAGTATTGGATTATTACGTATTTTCATGTATTAAATTGTCTATTTTAAAAATTCCTAATCTGTGGCCCATTGTCTTTATCTTTGTTATGTTACGTAGGAAGACTGACACTGGAAAAACCTATTCAATAACCACTGAAGCTCACCTTAATTCTTTCCTGAGTGACTGTGGGAGAGCTGCTGTATAGCCAGAATTCAAATTATAATCTCATTTAACTGCCATTGTGTACTTTAGCTCTGCCTTTCCTTTCAAAAGGTTTTAACTTTATTAAAAAAAAAAACAGCGTTGAATATAATGAAACGCCATTTTCTGGGTGAGTCCCGGAGGCTCCCCGGAACTATCCAGGCTGAATGGATATGTATAACTTTCTGGCATCAGTCAAAGTGCTAGGAGTTCTTGCCTACCGGGGACCACGAGCCAGAACCTGGCCCCCTCAGAGAGGCACGAGGAGCAATGGCCTATAGAAACCCCCTTGTGATTGGGAGCATTCTATGTCTGCCATCCCCCTCCCCGCTCAGCTCGTTGTCGCCGTCTGGGGGCTTAGTGGGCGGCTGCCGGAGTGTGATGCTCCTTGGGACAGTCCTCTGTCCTTTTCTAGCCTTGTGCTCCTGCTGCCGTCCTCTCCAATTCTGCTGGGCGTCTTTTCCTTTTCCTTCTGTTTCGTTTTTCTCCCCCCTCTTCTCCTATCTGCTTGCCGTTTCCTGCCGACCTTTTGCTCGTTCTGGTTCTTCCCTTGGACTTCTTCTACTTTGACGCCCGGGTGCTTGAGGAGGCATACTCTTGCACCCGTAGAACTGCAGTACCCGACGTCGAGAGCGAGGGGAACCTTTTATTGTCAATCCCCACTTCGTCACTGAACCCGATCTCGACGGACTGTCGGTTTCTTAAGGTGGCGTTTGTGGGGCGTATACTCACGACGCACCCCTAGGAGGCCCCGACAAGATCGGCGATAGCTTCTTGTTGGGTGTCCTGCCTCTAATTGTGGCTCCATGGTGGGTGTGGGGGCACATTCGTGAGTGAATTCGTAATTTCGTCAAGATGATAACCCCTGTTTCGGCTGCTTCTGGCTTACCTTTTCAGGCTCGTGGGGTGGGCGACCAAGCCCCCGAGTCGGTCCGTATTGGAAGACCGGGCTCTGTAGCCTCCGCTGCATTGGGCCCCGACCTTGCTCCTCCTTTGGCCTCTCTGACTCCTTCCCCTGGCTCCCCTCCCTCCTCTGTGGTTGGGTCGAGCCCCAAGCCCCCAGTGGTGACTACCTCGTCCCCTGGCGCGGCTCCTTCTCTAGTTGTTACTACTGCGCCTTTTAACCCCTCTCTCTCTGGGGGTTCTCACCGCCGTTCTCGTCACGGCCGCCCTCGCTCGATTCCTTCCAGTTCTGCTACCTATCAAGCCTTGTTTGGTCCCGCTTCGTGGGCCAAATATTTTGATCTCCTCCCTCTTGATTCTGCGCCTCCTGACGATTTCTCCCTTCATCGACATCTCATTGATTCCGTGGATGCCTCCATTACTTTTAACCCCACTCGTCTCGGTACGCGTGTCGTTGCTGCTCCTTCTCAGGATGCTGCTTCCCGCTTGGCTGCCTTATCCTGCCTTGGCGAGACCCCCGTTCGGGTCTCGAAGAACGTCCAGTTGAATGCCAGTGTTGGCACTATTTTGCTCCCGCCCCATGTTGCGACCGGTGTTCGGGACCTACGCGACTGCCACGACGATATTCGACATATCCTCGCTGCCCAGGGCCATTCTATTCTCCAGGTGGACACGTTTACTCGTCCCCCTCGTGGTAGTCGCCGTCAACCCCTCCGGGTTGTGAAGATTACCTTTGATGGTAGGACCCTTCCACCCTCTGTCATTCTTGCTGGTGCCAGGTGCTCTGTCCAGGAGTACATTCCTTCTCCTCGGCTCTGCAACAAGTGCTGGAGGTTTGGGCATGGTGCCCTCCGCTGCTCCGGGACTGTCTCTCTCTGTCCTTTGTGTGGTGGCGAAGGTCACTCTAAGTCGGAGTGCGCTTCTCCCCAGGCTCGTTGCCTCAACTGCGGTGAGGCCCATCCTACCTTCTCCCGTGCGTGTGTCCATTACAAGCTTGAGGCAGCCGTCCTCAACTTGAAGCACCGGGAGCGTTTATCTTTTCCTGAGGCGAGGCGCCAGGTTCGCCGGCTCCCGCCTTATGCTAATATCTCTTATGCTCGCGTGTTGCGCTCTTCCTCTCCTCGTCCTTCCCGCCTTCCTCAGGCTCACAACCGTTTCCAGGCCTTGGACCCTGATGCGCCCACTGCCCCCTCCTCTGTCCCTTTGGGTTCTCTCCCGAAGGATCCTCCTCCTGGTCCTCTGTCTGGGGTTCCCCTTCCTTCTACCCGGTCTGTCGTGTCTTCTGTGTCTCCTTCCTCGTCCCCCTCCGATCCTCCTTCCCATCCTCTTCCTCCATCTATCGGCTCTCCCCGCCGCCTGTCGGTGCGGGCGGATGTCCATCGCTCTCCTAACGGCCGTCGTGTGTGCTCTCGTTCGGCTTCTCCTGTTGAGACACTGGAGTCCGTTGCCCGGTACGTAGTTGCTGGGACACCGGTCTCTTTAAGTCAGAAGCGTAAGCCTGGCTCCTCTCCTTCCTCTTCCCCGGCGGGTAAGAAGGCTTCGCTTTCTTCCTCAGCTCCTCCTTCTGGCTCTGTTGCTCCTTCCACTCCCGTTTCAGTGCTTGCGCCCCCTGTTCCTGCTATGGAGGTTTCTTTGGCCCCTGCTTCCCTTTCGGTTGCTGCTCTTGCTGGGGTGCGCTCCTCTCTTTCTACTCCCCCTCTTCCTGCTGCTGTCCTTGACTGCTCCTCTCCGTTGTCTCCTCCTCCTCCTCCTCCTCCTCCTCCTCCGGACCCTGCCCGCCCACCTCTGATCTGTTCTCCCGTTTCCTTCCCTCCGTCTTTGCTCAGTTTACCCATGCCCCCTAACCCTGACTTTGCTGACCCTGATCCCGACCCTGATATTCTTTAACGTGCTCTGTTGGTCTTTCGCCTTTGTTTCTTCCTTGTTCTCTGTTTTTGTCCTTTCTCTTCTCGTCGTTGTCCATTCTTCAATGGAACGTTCGAGGTTATTACGCCAATTTCCTCGAACTCCAACTTCTGGTTTCGCGGTTTTCGCCCCTTTGTGTCTGTCTCCAGGAGCCGATGCTTGGTGCTCGTCCTGGTCGTTTTCGTGGCTATTCCTTTCTCTCCCCCCCCCCCAGCCATTGCTGGGGCTTCTAATTCTTCTGCTCTCTTGATTCGGGCTGATGTTCCCTTTGTTCCTTTACTTTTTCCTTCGCCTCTCCATTGTTCTGCTGCTCGTATCTTTGTGGGGAAATGGTACACAGTTTGTTCCATTTATCTCCCCCCGAGTGTCCCGCTCTCTCTTCCTGATTTGAAACACCTCCTAGACTCCTTGCCGGAGCCTGTGCTCCTGCTGGGTGACTTCAATTGTCGTCATTCTCTTTGGGGTGACGTTCTGACGAATACCCGGGGTCGCCTCCTTGAGCCGTTTCTCCTCTCTTCTTCCCTGTCTCTTCTGAATTCTGGTGAGCCCACTCATTTGGACTCTCGGACTCGCACCCTTTCTTGTCTTGATCTTTCTCTCTGCTCTTCTTCTCTTTACTTAGATTTCACATGGCAGGTTCTTGATGACCTCCATGGAAGTGATCATTTCCCCATCCTTGTTTCCTTTTTCTCTTTTCGCCCTTCCCTCTCTTTCCCTAGGTGGCAGTTTGCTAAGGCGGACTGGACCCTGTTTTCCCTCAGTGCTACTCTCTCTGACCTCTCCCTTCTGCCCCTCTCTCGCGCTCTCCTCCTTTTTCATGACACTGTCTTCGACGCTGCCCTCCGCTCTATTCCTCGCTCTTCCTCTCGGGGTCCACGGAAGTGCGTTCCCTGGTGGAATGCGGACTGTGCTCGGGCTGTCCGCTGTAAGCGTGCAGCCTGGAAGAAGCACCGCCGTAGGCAGACGACCGATTCTTTTCTTTTCTTTCGGAAAGCGAGTGCGGTGGCCCGTAGGGCCATCCGTACGGCTAAACGTGAATGTTGGGCATCTTATGTCTCGACAATTACGTCCGAAACCCCTCTGGCCCAGATCTGGAAGCGTATCCGCAAGATAGCGGGCAAGTTCGTTCCCGATGTTTCACCGGTCCTTCACCTCCATGATACTCTTGTGGCGGACCCGTTGCAGGTCGCTTCCGAACTGGGTTCCCACTTTTCTTCTGTTAGCTCTGGTCTTCATCTTCCCCAATCTTTCCTTCTTCGTAAACCTGTCCTTGAGTCTCGTCCTTTAGATTTCTGCACTCATCTTCAGCTTCCCTATAATGATCCCTTCTCTCTCTCTGAACTTCGTTCTGCCCTGGCCCTCTGCGGTTCTACGGCGGCGGGCTCCGATGGTATTCATTATGAGATGCTTCGCCATCTCCCTCCGAGCACGTCTCAGTATTTACTGAGTCTGTATAATCGGATCTGGGAGTCGTCGTCAGTCCCTGAGGACTGGCTCGATGCCGTTGTCCTCCCTGTTCGCAAACCAGGGTCTCTGGGTACTTCCCCTAAGGACTTTCGCCCTATTGCTCTCACAAGTTGTGTCTGCAAACTCTTTGAACGTATGGTTAACGTTCGTCTGATGTGGTTCCTGGAACACCATCACCTCCTCTCCCCTTCTCAATTTGGTTTCCGCAAGTGCCGCAGCACGACAGATGTCCTGGTGAACTTGGAGGTCTATATACGTATTGCTTTTGCTGCGAAGACCTCCGTTGTTGCCGTCCCTTTTGACCTAGAAAAGGCTTACGACACCACTTGGCGTTATCATATCCTATCTCAACTTCATTCTTTTGGCCTTCGTGGTCATCTCCCTCTCTTTCTCCGCAGCTTCCTCTCTCGTCGTTCCTTTCGGGTGCGCCTTGGTACCGCTCTCTCTCCCCCTTTTCAGCAATACGAAGGTGTGCCCCAGGGTAGTGTTCTGAGCACTACTCTTTTTCTGGTTGCCCTCAATGGTCTTCTTTCCTCTCTTCCTTCTGGTGTCTTCTCCGCTCTCTATGTCGATGATCTTACCCTTTGTTGTCAGGGTGATGATTCGCCTCTCCTTCAACGCCGGCTTCAACTTGCGATTGATGCCGTGTCGTCTTGGGCCACAGGTCATGGCTTCAAGTTCTCTACTTCTAAGACTTGTGCCATGACTTTTACGCGGAAACGGGTTGTTCTTCGTCCCTCTTTGTCAATTTATGGTCATCCCCTTGAATACAAAGATTCCGCGAAGCTTTTGGGGTTATTCCTTGACACTCGTTTGTCTTGGTCTCCCCATATCTCTTACCTCCGTGTTGAGTGCTCTAAGTCCCTTACCCTCCTTCGGGTCTTGTCCCATACTTCTTGGGGGGCAGATAGGCGCACTCTCCTTGCTTTACATTCCTCTCTCGTCCTGTCTAAGCTCGATTATGGTTGCCCTGCTTACTCGTCTGCTTCTCCTTCTACTCTTCGCCGTCTTGATGCTTTGCACCATACTGGGTTGCGCCTCAGTTCTGGTGCCTTTCGTTCGACTCCCGTCCTTAGCTTGTATGTTGACACTGGCTTCCTGTCTCTCCAGGACCGCCGTGATCGCTACTGTCTTCGCTATCTTGCGCGGTCCTTGCAACATCCTTCCTCTCGTCTCTGTCGTGCTTTAACTTTTACCCCTCCTGCGGTTCCTGTTCCTCTTCACCACCTCCCTCTTTCTGTCCGGTTATCTCGCCTGCAGGATTCTCTTTCCATTCGTATTTCTGATGTTTCTCCTCGTGTTGTTCCTTCTTTGCCCCCGTGGAGGGTCCCTCTTCCGCGGTTTTGTACATCCTTGACTCGTATCACTAAAGCTTTTACCCCTCCTACAGTTCTAAAACGCCTTTTCCTCGAGCACTTTTCTTCTCACTCCCGCTCCGTTTCTGTCTTCACCGATGGGTCTAAGTCAGCGGACGGTGTTGGCTACTCTGTTGTTTTTCCTGATCGCACTTATATGTGTCGCTTGCCTCCGGAGACTAGCATCTTTACAGCGGAACTTTATGCTATTCTCTATGCTCTTCGTCTCCTGCTTTCTCGTTGTCAGTCTTCCTTTGTGGTTGTTGTTGACTCTCGTAGTGCCCTCATGGCTCTCGGGTGCTTTAATCCAGTTCATCCGGTAGTTGTCGAGATCCAGCATTGGCTGTTTCTCGTTCACAGTAAATTTAAGTCGGTTGAGTTTTGTTGGGTTCCCAGCCATATTGGCGTGTCTTTAAATGAGCGTGCGGATGCTGCCGCTAAGGAAGCTGTCCGCTCTTGTCCCATCTCTCGTAAAGGCATTCCGTATTCCGACTTTTACCCGGTTATCCATTCCTCAGTCCTTACCCGTTGGCAGGCTTCTTGGTTGTCTGTTACTGGTAACAAGCTACGTACTCTTAAATGTTGTGTTTCCTCGTGGCCGTCCTCCTTCCACCGTAACCGGCGGTGGGAAACAGCTCTAGCGAGGTTGCGTATTGGCCATACTCGCTTAACCCATGGTCACTTGATGGAGCGCCGCCCTGCTCCTTATTGTCCTAGTTGCATTGTCCCTCTTACGGTCGTGCATGTCCTTCTTGAATGTCCTGACTTCCAGGACGAGCGTGTGTCTTGCTTTCCGACCGCCCCTCGCGGTCACCTGTCCCTCGATAGAATTCTTGGTGACTCGGATACTTTTGATATCGTTCGCCTTATGCGTTTTTGTTCTCGTATTGGCATCCTTGGTGATATTTAGCGCCCTCTGATTATTTTGCGTATTTGATGGTGCTACATAGCCTTCCCGGTTTGGTGCCTTCTTTTGATAATTACTTACTTACTTATGTCTGCCATCGACTAGAACAGGCACCCAGAAAGGTAGGCGCCCCAAAACAAACCCCAATTCTGGTGAAATTATTGCTACCGAAAGCCGAACGAGTGGACAGAACTCCCCAAACAAAATTATCAAACTAGCATGACGTCATCATGTCGCCGCGTCACTGTCTGCGCAACCCCTCCCCTCCCCGAGAGGGAAAAGGGGGAGCCCCAGACCCTCCATGCCGGCGATCCAACTGGCAGTTCTTAGGCTGGATGTCAAAATACGCGAAAAACGGCGCCGACCGGAAGGAGGGAGGGATGCTGGGGGGCCTCCGGGACTCACCCAGAAAATGGCATTTCATTACATTCAACGCTGGTTTTCTGGGAGGAGCCCCGTCGGCTCCCCGGAGCTACCTCACCAAAGATAAGTAAAACAGGGAAGGAACCGGGAGGCGGATACCACACGTCCTAACTGACCAATCAAAACCAGAGACAAAACAAAGGCCAAAACGAGAAGAAAAAGACCACCCAGGTCAACGACCAGGACGGCCCCAAAACTCAAGAGCAGGCCAGAGGGGAACAACGCCCAGGACAGTAAGTGGAATGGAGCAGAAGGAACCACAACACTGAACGCAAGCAGGAGCAGCTCTGCCAGCACCACCCAACATGAGGTGACAGGACAATTCCAGATAACGGTCCCAGAACAACCCTAAAGGGAAGACAAGCCAACCCTATCAAAGACCGAAGGACCCTTCGCAGTGATAGGAAAACCACACACCGCCCCCGAGACGAAACATGCAGGTGGGAGACCAATAACGAACCCACCTGTGCCAACACAAACGAGGAGAAACGAACACCACGATCGAAAGCGCAAAACGCGAATCTAAAAACAGCGCAACCCAAAGGAGCAAGAGAACCAGCTCCAGCAGGGAAGAATGAGACACGCATCCCCGAGGCATCCAAGAGGAGAACTACAGAGGACGAGAACCGCAGGAAAGCAAACACACCAGGTCTGGAAAAGGAACAAAGAAAAACCGAAACCAGGACCGGAACCCAGCAAACCTGGTACCAAGAAAAGGAACCAGGAAGGCAGGAGCGGCAGACTGAAAAGTCCACCCCCCCCCCACAGACAGCGCAACCCGAAGCCTGCAGAAAACCACAGAAATCGCAGGAACTCGGTACCAAAACGGAACACCGGAGAAGTCCCAAAGCAGGACGTGGAACATGGACAGAGGTCCACCGGAGCACCAAACAGGATAATCAAGTAGCACTGACCCAGATACACAAAAAACCAGCGTTTAATGTAATGAAACGCCATTTTCTGGGTGAGTCCCGGAGGCTCCCCGGAGCTATCCCAGGCTGATATGCTAATGTCAGACTTTGGCATCAGTCATGTGTATGGAGTTCTTAGGCCTACCGGGGACTACGGCCAGAACCGGGCCCCTCAAAGAGGCAAGGGGAGCAATGGCCTATAGAAGCCCCCGTGTGGTTGGAAGCATTCTATGTCTGCCATCGGCCGGAACAGGCACCCAGAAAGGTAAGCGCCTCAAAACAAACCCCTATTCTGGTTAAAATTGCTACCAAAAACCGAACTAGTGGATAGAACTCCGCAACCGAAAACAAGCAAACTAGTATGACGTCACACACCGCCGCGCCGCTGTCTGCGCAGCTCCCCCCTCCCCGGGAGAGGGAAGGGGGAGCCCCAGACCCCCCGCGCCGGCTACCCACACCTCAGTTCATGAGGCTTGATGTCAAAAACACGAGAAAAAACCACCGACCGGAGGGAGGGAGGGATGCCGGGGAGCCTCCGGGACTCACCCAGAAAATGGCGTTTCATTACATTCAACGCTGGTTTTCTGGGGGGAGCCCCGTCGGCTCCCCGGAGCTAACTACCCACAGACAGAAAAAGAGGGACTTACCCGGGAGGCGGTCGTCGCTCACTCCTCAACTCTAAGCCGAGACAACTGGCTGCAACCGCCGACCCAAAGCAACACAGGCCCGACGAGGCCCAGGGACATTCACAAGTTAACGAGCAGCCAGGACCCTGTTTGACCGCCAAAATCCCCGCGCCCGAATATCAGACCAAGACATATTCCCAAAGACGGCAGCAAGAGCCGCGAATTTACGAACGTCATGGGCACGGGGATAGACCGCAGGCTGGCTGGACTTAATAACCCTGCGGACGACCCGAACCCACGAACAGGGAAGAAGGGAAACCGGATCAACCCACAGCGTGTCCCCGGACACAGAAGCTGTGGCGCGCAAATAACGGCGAAGCGCCGCAACCGGACACAAAACATGATGCACCCCCGGCCTGACCAACCAAGCATCAACCACCCATGGACCCCTCCGGAATGCAGCAGTCTCATTCTTCGCCAGAAAAGAAGGAGACGGATGCAAACGAACAAAACAATCACCACGACCAAAAGAGCAGAAACCCCTGCGCTGGAGGAGAGCATGAAGCTCCCCTACCCGACCCCCAGAGGCCAAAGCAAACAAGAAAAGTGCCTTGGAAAAACAATCCTGGACCGAAGGGGCCACAACGAAATGAGGAGATGAAAGGAAAGCGAGCACTCTGTCCAAAGACCAGGACGGCTCAGGCGACGCATGAGCAGGCCGGAGGTGAAACAATGCACGAGACAGCTTCGAAACGGCGCAGACGTAACATCGATACCGAAAGCAAGCTGAAGAGGCTCCGCCAGCGCCGCACGATACGAAGCGACAGTGTTAGGCATAAGATGACGGTCCTGAAACAACCACGAGAGGAAGGACAAGACCACCCGAACAGACAAGGAACTAACACGACGAAGACGCAAAAAGAAACGGAAGGACCACCAGGAAACTTCATACTGCCGCCGAGAAGAAGCCCTCAGGTGGGACACCAACATGGAGGCCACCTGATCACCATAGAGATGATGATAGACTCGAGTAAAAAAAAAACATACGCGAAGACTCGAGGAGAAGATCAAACCAGCCACGTGACGTACCGGCCCGATGTGCTGAAAGAGGCGGAGCCACGGGAAAACCCTCGGGTTCGGACACCGAGCAACCAGCTCCTGAAACCAAGGCTGGGCCGGCCAGCAAGGGGCCAGAAGGACAACTCTCCCCTGGTAAGTCTCCAAGCGAGTCAGGACCTGGAGCAACAGCCGAACCAGGGGAAAGAGGTACAGGAACCCCCACCTCAACCAGTCTAGCCGAAAGGCATCGACCCCGACGGCCTCGCGATCGGGGAAGGGCGCCGCATAAACGGGAAGACGCTGCAACCACGCCGACGCGAAGAGGTCCACTTCGGGGCGCCCGAACGTCTGGCAAAGCCAATGGAAGGACTCGTCGTCGACCGTCCACTCCGTGGAGAGGGGAACGAAGCGAGACAGGGCGTCGGCCAAGACGTTGGATACGCCCTGTACGTGAACCGCCAGGAGAGCCAAACCCCGAGAACTCAGCAGACGAGTCACCCGAAGCGACCAACCCCAAAGAGACAAGGACCGCATCGAACTCCCACGGTTCAGGCAATGAACCACCGGAGAGCAGTCCGAATGGAGCCGAATCGTCGATCCGCGGGCCACCCGAATCCTCCCCAGAGCAAACCACACTGCCGCGAACTCCCGCACCGTGCTGTGAGCTCGACGGAAGGACGAATCCCAACGCCCCTGGCCGGCCTGGTGAGCACTGGTCACAAAACCCCAGCCGAGAGACGACGCATCCGTGTACACATCGAGTGAGAGCTCGGGTAGGCGCCAAGGCACTGAACCCCGAAAAACCCGAAGAGGAAGCCGGTGACGCAGCAACCGACGCAAGGCCCCCGGGGGTCGAACTCTGCGATCGCGAGAGAGGCGGAAGGGGGAACCCCGAAGGAACCAGAACAGCCGTAGAAGCCAATCCCGATCCGGCGGGTAGACCACCATCGCGAAGTTCAGGCTCCCGCACAGCCCCTCGAGCAACCGCCGGGTGACCCGAGGGCCCTCCAGAAACAGACGAAGGCGGGACCGCAGCCGCAGGAGAGACTCCGGAGGGAGAGACAAGGAGGCGGTTCGAGAGTCCCAAACGAGACCCAGCCAAGTCCGAACCTGAGAGGTAACCAGATGGGACTTCCTCCAGTTCACCAAGAACCCGAACCCGGCAAGCTGGGAAAGAACCAAATCCCTGGCTAGCAAGCAAGCTGACTGGCTGGGAGCCCAAACCAGCCAGTCGTCGAGGTAGGCCAACACGCGAACACCTAGGAGACGCAAACGAGCCACCACAACCCGCATAAGTCGCGTGAACACGCGAGGTGCCAGGTTCAACCCGAATGGGAGACAACGAAAGCGGTAATACAGACGCCCCACAACAAAACCGAGCCAGTCCCTGAACCGCAGATGAATCGGGACATGCCAATAAGCGTCCCGGAGGTCCAGGGACACCATCCAAGCTCCCGGCTCCAAGAGGAGCCGAACCTGAGACAGCGTAGTCATCCGAAAGGAGGGGCAATGAACCCAGGGGTTCAGACGGGACAAATCCAGAATGAACCGCAGATCCGCGCAGTCCCGTTTCGGAACCGGAAACAGACGGGAAACCCATCTGAGGGACGACGTCGTTTCGACGACGCCCAAGCGTACCCATTCCAAGACGACTCGACAGAGCGCAGGGGAAGAAACCTGCCCTGCCAGCCCCGACCCCCCAACGCCACCGCAGGCCGCGAGACACGACCCGAAAGGCCCACGAATCGTGGGACCAGGCGCGGGCGAACAGTGCAAGCCGCCCCCTCATCGCCCCGTCAAGGGGGCAAACCGCGAAAAGGCCGGTGACCCCTACGAGACCCAGAACCCCGCACAGCGCGAACACCGCGCCGACCAGACGAGGGAGGGTCCGCAGGAGGAGCCAACCCCAGAGGTAGGCCTCTGACACCAGAGGCCTACCACGACGAGAGGAACCCCGAGCCCTGGCACGACCTTTCCGGGAAGACCCACCCCGGGACCCCCGGAAAACCAACAAGTTCGACATCGGACGACAAGTCGCCGACGCAGCCTGAATAAACTGCGCCACGGCCAACTCTGCAAACAGGAGAGGACAAAAAGTTGAAGAACGCCTAAGAGCCAGAGCCCAAGCAGATTCCATGGAGGAACCCAGCACCGCCTGCCGACACGCGAGACGGGAAGCATAAAACAGGGAAACCGCATCCCGCAAAATCGGCGTGAACAGCTTCAACAAGGCAGCCGCCGAACGCGCAGCCAAGGACAAGGTGCCGGACCCCGGGACGGACCCAAGCGTCCCCACATCCTCCATGAGCCAATCCGAAGACAGCTCCAGGAGGGAAAAGAACCGCAAGGCCGAACTCAAAAGGCCCGGGGCGCGCAAGTCCTCCGCAACGAGCGCCGCCGAAAGGGAGGTAACCTGCACATGGAGCTCAATAATGCCCACATCGCGGGGAAGGGCAGGGGCAAACAAGCACTCATTCAGGTACTCAAGTTCGCCCCCCAGGAAAACCTGAAGCACCGTGGAAGCTTCCCGCCACTCCAGCGTGCGGGAACGACAGAAGGAATGCCAGGAATCCAGACCAAACAAGGGGCAGTCTGCTAGCCAGGACAACTCCGGAACCTCGTAACGGAGCCAGAAAGGGAACGAAGTCCCAAACCTGAACCTGGACGGATCCATTTCCGAGGCATAATCCGGGTCACGCAGGAGGTAAGCTGCAAAGGCCGCTCGCACCACACCAGGTTGGATGCGATAAGCCGAAAACCTCCGGAAGGACGGAACCAACGTACTTGGGGGAACACGGAACCGAACCCGGGGAGGGGCCAACACCAAATCCAACTCGTACGCAGAGGGGGGAAAAGAAAACCCCACTCCCTGTAACAATAAGCCCCGCTCAGTGGGAAGAAAAACCCAGGCGGGGTCCAGCGGGGCCCAAGTCCCACAAGTCAGCCCCTTCCCAGCCTCGAGGTCCTTCACCACAGGACCCGAGGCCGAGTCCTCTCCCCAAGCCCCGACCCCACAAGACAAGGACGGAGCAGCCGGAAAAGCTGGAGGAAGGGGGGGCCCACTGGTCAGACCCTGAAGCTTCGGCCGGGAGACAAGACTCGAATGCCTCTGCCGCCCCCCCGGAAGGGGCACCACCCGAAGCTGCCCGAGTCTCGAGATCAAGTAACCCCTGCTCCGACCCCGAAACCCTCAGACGCTTCGGGGCCGGAAGCAGGGGCGGGGGACCAGAACGAACAGAAGGGGAAGGACGAGGAGGTGCGGACTGAACCAGGATCGAAGCAACCCCCACCCCCAAGTCCGGGTCTCGAAAAGCAAAGCAGGGCAGCCCCAGGGCATCCGGGGAAGCAACCAACCGAGCGCGTTGCAACAGACGAAACCTAGACTGCAACGCACTCACCGCCTGTACCCGAATAGAATCATCAGAGGATGGGTAAATTGAGTCACAAGCAAGCAGCAACACTCACAGGACTCAGGGTCGAAAGTATCACCGACCCAACAGGCAGCGTGGCAGAGGCAAAAACAATGAGGGTCACCCTGAGACAAGGGGACCGAGCAACCCTCAAACTCGCACACAGCGAGTGGGGACTCCGGGGTCACATCCATCGGACCCACGCGCCCCCTAGGGGATTCCCAGGGTCCCGAGCGTTTACTTTAAGAGGACTCGCGCTCAGGTAGTCCCGGGCAGGGTGCTGCAAACCGGCACCCAAAACTACCAAGCAAACATCTAAAGCTGAACCCCAGGGACGTGTACACTCACGGGGACCTAGCAGGGGGCGCCACCTAGGAGAACAGTGGAAGGGCAAAAACAAACTGAATAAAATGACAGAACCCCCCACCAGGCAAAAACAAAAAGAAAAACAAAACCCCGCAAGAGGACAGCGAACCCCAAGGAACAGAGCCGGCCGCGACGTCGGGAAATACAAGCTGAGCAGCACCCTGCGCCCCTACTGGTGCAACCCGTTCTCACACAAGACAGCACATATATGACTTAATGCTTAAAGTCAATATGTTGAATATGAATTAGTAAATATGTGATATATTCCCAGTTACTTTTTTTTCCAAGGCCTAAACTCTTCCTCACGTACCAACTTGTGTCTCACAGTACCCGTCCGTCAACCTAGATAGCAGAATAGTCGTGATTGGTTCAATTATAAGGAAAATTGTACTTTTCAGGTCCCACATGGGTTGTGAAATTTACCTACTATTGTCCATGCTCTTAGAATATTATAGATCAGCTACTTCCTATTGAAGGTTCGTAGTTTTGTTTTGAGAAATATTAGTTGTTCTTAGTAAATTATAATAAGCACTAAAAATTATTACATAGAATAACAGTCCTTCACCAATCAATATTATATACCATAGTTGGTGCTTTACAAATCTTTAAAGGATGTTTTGTAGGAACGCTAACAGAAAACGATGGTTCATTGGAATGTCTATGGGGTAAACTACTCTAAACAGTATGGTATTGTGTCTACTATACCAACTACAGGATCGGTATATTGTCCACTACCACCTGTTAGGTGAGTAAGGGGTGCAATACCACCCACAGGATGGGTATGAGGGTCACATCCACCCAGAGGATGAGTATGGGGATCACATCCACCCACAGGAAGGGTATGGGGTCCAATACCACCCACAGGATGAGTATGGCGTCCACTACAACCCACAGGATGGGTATGGGACTCCAACCACCCATAGAATGGGTATGGGGCTCCAACCACCCATAAAATGGGTATGGGGTCCAATAACACCCACTGGATGTGTATATGGCGTCCATTGCCGCGCGTCGAGCTCGAAAACCGCAGCATTCATCTCAGAACCATGCCTATTTCACGCAGATTCCTTAATAAACGTAAAAGTTTTATATGTCACAAGAAAGATAGAAATATAAGCTTCATTCTAAATACCTTACCATGGGCATATTTTAATTTAAACCGAAGATACGTGTACTTTAATAATAGCCGAGCTCCGACCCCGGACAGATCGATCGACCGAGCAACTCTCTCTCAGAACAATGTTTATTTCACGTGAATTCGTTAGTAAACATATATGTTTTATATGTCTCAAGAAAGACAGACATATAAGCTTCACTTTAAACACTTTACTATAGACATATTTAAATTTCTAATTAAGATTATTGTATTTTAAAAATTACGGAGCTCCCACCCCGTACAGACTGAACGACAGAGCAACTCTCTCTCAGATCAATGTTTATTTCACGTAAATTCGTTAATAAACACAAATGTTTTATAAGTCTTAAGCAAGATAGAAATAAGAGCTTCATTTTAAATACATTACAATAGACATATTTATAGCTCAAGTGAAGATACATATGTTTTTATAGTAGCGCTCAGTAGCTTGTCGGGCATGGAGTGCAGACGCCTACGCACTTGCCGATATATTGTATAATTAACAAAGATACGCTAATAAAGCCTAAAATCTTATATGCCTCCAGAAAGACCGATATATGAACATTATTATAATTGCACCAAATGAAATATATCATGTTCGAGAACAAAGATATATCAATTTTAAATTAAGTTTCGACTCTCTCTCGGGTGAGAGAGATGGGGGCGACTCTCGCCCCATCTATTGGAGATTCTGTGCACTAAATACCCAAAGCTACTCAAACCCTCCTAGCATTATTTAAGTAATGAAGTAATATGGTATATTTACTCACTATAATGTGGGTGCTGAATGCAGAACATGAGAAAACATATATATACTCCAAACTAATATAATTTCATTATGAAATAAGTAGCATCAAAGGAAGTCGATGGTCCAAGCAGCAATGTTGTGGAGCGACTTATCCAAGATATATCGTTGCTTGGAAAGTGTTTGTTGGCATATCCAGTTGTCGCACTTCTCTGCTCAAATTATCACAAATTTAAATTATAATGTTAACAAGTAGAATACGTATTTTTAATAAAATCTAACATAACTAGCCAGAAAACATTTAACATTAATTAAAAAATATATGTTTGGAAGTTAAATCGACTTCATAGGACAATGGTTTTGTTATATATACTCGTTATTCGTTGACATGCGTTCGCTACTTAAACTACCATGTACTGTACTTACGTAAAATCTCCCATGTCTCTTCGCTCATCTCACCGAACCCTACAGGCTCTGTGATATATTGTTTAATTAATTGAGATTCACAAATAAAGCTAATAATTGTATATGTTATCAAAAAGGCAGAGCTTAGTTTAGTTCATTTATTATGCACTCCATACCCATCCTATGGACGATAGTGGAGTGTTACAGAGGCACATAATGGGCTCAGGGAATGAGCCCCACAATTCATATAGCCAAGCAAGTTATAATCTTGATAAGCTAGTTACAAAAGTCAATGCACATTGTCACATCAACAATGGGCTCGAGTCCGACCACAAGTACAGTTTATAATTTAAGGAACTGACATATATGGAGGGCTAGTGTCACAATTGATATGTTTATCCTACACATAACCCCCTCTCCCCCATCCAATGGGCAGCGGTGGATAGGTTACAATCAAGTCGTTTTTTGCGTTTTATTCAGAGATTAGATCTTATTAAGTGAGGAAAGATATTCATATTTTAAAGAAGGCTTCTTGGCTGATGCTCTCCATTGATGGAAAATATACAACCTTTTGAAAATCAATGTTAGTTTGATCTAGATATTGTAATTAACGAAAGTATTTATGTCATCTGAAAGGTAGAAATATAGGCTACATTTAAAATCCTTTGTCATAAATATAACTGAAGTGAAAACGAAGATATATGCGTTTTGATAGTTACTTGATGGCTTGCTCTGAGAGTGTGAAGCCCTGCACACCAGCCAATAAATTGTATAATTAGTTTCCATATATTTTAATTAATCTTAAAAATCTATATGTCAGAAGAAAGGAAGATGTAGCCGTTAATGTGACAACATTTAAAAATATATATATCTTAAGTTAAATAAATAATACCACCTTATTGCCGGTGTCCGGACACATGAAAATTACCTAGGTATCAGTATCCAGCCAGGCGGGGATCACAGGCTGCACAATACTGATAAATTTATGTAATGCACTACTTGTGGTCGATCTCGAACCCATTTATGATGTGACGACTTATAGTGAATTTTGTAACTAGCTCATTAAGATTGTAACTTGCTTAGCTAAATGAATTGTGGGGTTCGGTCCATTCATTTTCTTTCTTTATTATGCACCCCATAATACACATCCCTTGGGCGGTGGTGTAAAGGATTACAGAGGCACATAATCGGTTCAGGAACTGAACCCTCTAGTTCGTTTAGCTAAGCAAATAACAATCTTTTGACGCTAGTTACAAAATTATTAATGTACACATACTTATGCATACATGTACATATTCATACGTATACATATATACATACACATACATATTTAATCACCACCACAAATACACACATCAGTAATCTTTTGTGTCACAAGTGATTCAACAAGAGGCTCACAACAGTCACTATACAAGGCACTTTACATTTATGGTGAGTCACACAGTTACTAGTCTTGCTGCACACCCACCCAACTGGGCAGCAGCTTTACAGTCATGTGCTCCACACCCACCCAACTGGGCGGCAGCTTTACAGTCATGTGCTCCACACTCTCCCAACTGGTCGGCAGCTTTACAGTCATGCGCTCCACACCCACCCAACTGGGCGGCAGCTTTACAGTCATGTGCTCCACACCCACCCAACTGGGCGGCAGCTTTACAGTCATGTGCTGCACACCCACCCAACTGGGCGGCAGCTTTACAGTCATGTGCTCCACACTCTCCCAACTGGGCGGCAGCTTTACAGTCATGTGCTCCACACCCACCCAACTGGGCGGCAGCTTTACAGTCATGTGCTCCACACCCACCCAACTGGGCGGCAGCTTTACAGTCATGTGCTCCACACTCTCCCAACTGGGCGGCAACTTTACAGTCATGTGCTCCACACCCACCCAACTGGGCGGCAGCTTTACAGTCATGTGCTCCACACCCACCCAACTGGGCGGCAGCTTTACAGTCATGTGCTCCACACTCTCCCAACTGGGCGACAGCTTTACAGTCATGTGCTCCACACCCACCCAACTGGGCGGCAGCTTTACAGTCATGTGCTCCACACCCACCCAACTGGGCGGCAGCTTTACAGTCATGTGCTCCACACCCACCCAACTGGGCGGCTGCTTTACAGTCATGTACGTTCTCCACACCCACCCAACTGGGCGGCAGCTTTACAGTCATGTGCTCCACACCCACCCAACTGGGCGGCAGCTTTACAGTCATGTGCTCCACACCCACCCAACTGGGCGGCAGCTTTACAGTCATGTGTATGCATTACCTACAGTAAGCAAATTTTGGATACTTCGCTAAGATTTCGAGCAGCACATCATTATGAATGAAGTACTTACACATTTCATGGACACTATTACAATACAATACAATTTTATACAATACAATTTTATTTAGGTAAGGTACATACATACAATAAATATTTACAAGGATTGTTTAACTTATAGGTATAGCTAGTACATACAATGCCTAAAGCCACTATTACGCAAAGCGTTTCGGGCATATTGATGTTGTTATCTTTAAATTCCGCGATTTTTAACATTCCATTATATAATGACGCAAAGTATGCGAATAGTTCTGCTGACAGAGTTTACATTTAGTCAAATCTACATCATCAGATGTTACAAACTTCCAGAGGTACTTGTAGCTGAGCCTAAACCTAGCAGTTGTAACATCTAGAAGTCTGCTAACATTATTGGATGACCCATAGACGAGCGATTCATCAAAGTTTATACAATATTGTGAAATTGACAGTCAGTGTAGTAACATAAATTGGTAAATCATAAATATTGTAAGTTAAGAATCTGATGCATGTGTGTGTGTTGGGAGGGGCGGGGGTTATACCCTTGGTAAGCGAGAGTGGAAAGTAACCTTAGACGTACTGCGGTCAATGTGTGGGGGGGGAGGGAGGGTGGGAGAGTCAAATCCACCCTCCAACATCTGGGCATAGTACCACCAGCCTCCACAACACTCCATCAGCCTCCAGCTGATGCTTGTAGATGCCTCATCTAACCTCACTTATGTCACACATTAACCTACAGTTCCTGTGATATTTAAACTCCTCATCACAGTGGCGTCTCACCAATATAAACTGTATTGGATTTTGTCCCGAAATAGCTATATGCTGACTGGACGTGTATGTATGTATGCATGCATGCATGCATGTATGTATGTATGTATGTATGTATGTATGTATGTATGAATGCATGTATGTATGTATGTATGTATGTATGCATGCATGTATGTATGTATGTATGTATGTATGTATGCATGTATGTATGTATGTATGTATGTATGTATGTATGTATGTATGTATGCATGTATGAATGGATAGATGGATGGATGTATGTATGTACGCATGCATGTATGTATGTATGTATGTATGCATGTATGTATGTATGTATGTATGTACGGATAGATGGATGGATGTATGTATGTACGCATGCATGTATGTATGTATGTAATGTATGTATGTATTTATATACGCATGTATATACGCATGTATTTATATACGCATGTATGTATGTATGTATGTATGTATGTATGCATGTATGTATGTATGTATGTATGTATGTATGAATGGGTGTACGCATGCATGTATGTATGGATGTATGTATGTATGTATTCCCAATCACGTTAAAGACTCCCCCTCTATCATCCAGTTTAAGAGAAAAACAACTATGTACTAAATAATCAACTCCTTGTAACTTTAATTATGCTGACCTTCCTGTCTGTATTCAGACTGAGCCTACCATCATTAAAGGTGATTATAACGCTAGACATAGGAATATTGGTAATTCGCAGTTCAGTAATCGTAACGGCAACTAGTGTCACTATTAGGTAGTCACGATGATGCACAGATTGTGGGTGACCTTGAACCGACGAATATCTACGGAGGTATTCTTGATCTATGTCTCGGTTTCTACGTCTCCCACACCGTGTGCGCCTCGTCAATAGTGCCAGTTATGGCGTCTGATCTTCTGGCCATATTAGCCACTGTAAGCATTGGCAGTTCTATCCTCTCTGGTGGAGTGTTCAAGCGGAAGAGGCTGGCTGTGCCCATCCATCAACGAGACAATCTTGTTGCTCATGTGTCAGAATGGTGCAGTCATCTGAGCCTTCATCAGTTGAAGATTTTAACAATGAGCTCACAGGTACTATCAACCAGTTTATAGAATCACTTGATCCATCGTCCAGGCCACGTAACCCAAATTACACTGGTCATAGCACTTATGTTTATTATAATGATTCTAAATTGCAGACACTAAAACGCACTGCCAGAATAATTGGACTAGCTTGTAGAAGGACCCGCACTGCTGAAATGCTTCGGCTCTTTCAAGCGGCTCTGGCTAAGGCCAGGGAACGTATGGTGGAGCTGAGGCAGACAGACTGGGAAACTTTTGTCAGTGGTCTCAATTCTCACACGCCACTAAGTCGGGCATGGAAGGATATCAACAAGGTCAAAGGGAAAAATGCTGCAGAGATCTCGTACCCTAATCCTCTGCACAGAGCAAATGAGCTTGTTGGTGCTTGGGCCACGACTTCCAGCTTTGACAGTCTTCCTCTACCCTCACAGAATGAATTAAATGATAGATATACTGATAGGGCAAGGCTCCTTGACTTCATGCTTCATCAAGAGGATGACTGTGACATGCTTTTACTGAATACGAACTAGATTCTGCTCTACATAAAGGCAAAGCTACATCACCCGGGGAGGATGGAGTTACTGACGGCATACTGCATATGCTTCTGCTAGTTCCAGGGAATACCTTTCTTCAATTGTATAATATGAGCTATGTAACTGGGGAGCTTCCTAAGTCATGGACCAACAGTGTTATTATTCCCATTCCTAAACCTCACCAGCCGAGTGCTTTTCGCCCAATCTCCCTCACTAGTTGTCTCTATAAGTGTCTTGAGAGGATGTTCTCAACCGTCTCCTTTACAAAATTATTAATATGTTGTCTCCCCAGATATATGGCTTTATGCATGGAAAGAGTGTACATCACTGTATTACCACATTCCTCACCCTGCATACTGATAGGTCATATACCACTTTCCTAGATCTTAAGTCAGCCTTTGACATTGCTAACCCACACGTCATTCTGAGAGAACTTGCTAAAATAAATGTTGGAGGATGGCTTCTACGGTGGATAAGAGGCTATCTATCCAACAGGAAGTCATCTGTACTGTTCCATGGGCATAGGAGTGTAACGAGATTTTTTGAACTTGGCACTCCACAGGGAGGTGTCCTCAGTCCTACTCTGTTCAATGTGTTAATCAGTGCACTTTTAAACTTTGTAACTAGAAGGTCCAGCGAACACATCATTAGCTATGTGGATGATATACTGATCCACACCAATGGGTATACCAACACCCAAAATGTTCTGAACTCTGTATTGTCCACATGTCAGGAACTATGCTTAGTCATCTCAGTAGAGAAAACAAAGATCCTGAACCGACACCCACCCAGACGGGGTGGGGCCGATCGCAAAATGCAGTTGGATGATGGCTCTCTGCTCGACTAGTTACCAGATACAAATACCTTGGTCTTGAGGTTCTACTGTACCGCAATGTTTAGCCAGACTGGGTCGCCAATGTAGAGAGAGGCTCCGTGCTCTCAAGGCTGTGGCAGGCTGTGGCAGGCAAACACAACTGTACTGTACAGTGTTATATATTTATTTCAATTTGAACAATTTTTAACATTAAAGGATACCTGGTTGATGGGGTTCTGGGAGTTCTTCTACTCCCCAAGCCCGGCCCGAGGCCAGGCTTGACTTGTGAGAGTTTGGTCCACTAGGCTGTTGCTTGGAGCGGCCCGCAGGCCCACATACCCACCACAGCCCGGTTGGTCCGGCACTCCTTGGAGGAATAAATCTAGTTTCCTCTTGAAAATGTCCCCGGTTGTTCCGGCAATATTTCTTATGCTTGCTGGGAGGACGTTGAACAACCGCGGACCTCTGATGTTTATACAGTGTTCTCTGATTGTGCCTATGGCACCTCTGCTCTTCACTGGTTCTATTCTACATTTCCTTCCATGTCGTTCACTCCAGTACGTTGTTATTTTACTGTGTAGATTTGGTACTTGGCCCTCCAGTATCTTCCAGGTGTATATTATTTGATATCTCTCTCGTCTTCTTTCTAGTGAGTACATTTGGAGGGCTTTGAGACGATCCCAATAATTTAGGTGCTTTATTGCGTCTATGCGTGCCGTATATGTTCTCTGTACTCCCTCTATTTCAGCAATCTCTCCTGCTCTGAAGGGGGAAGTGAGTACTGAGCAGTACTCAAGACGGGACAACACAAGTGACTTGAAGAGTACAACCATTGTGATGGGATCCCTGTATTTGAAAGTTCTCGTAATCTATCCTATCATTTTTCTGGCTGTCGCAATATTTGCTTGGTTATGCTCCTTAAACGTTAGGTCGTCAGACATTATTATTCCCAAATCCTTTACATGCTGTTTTCCTACTATGGGTACATTTGATTGTGTTTTGTACTCTGTATTATGTTTAAGGTCCTCATTTTTACCGTACCTGAGTACCTGGAATTTATCACTGTTAAACATCATGTTATTTTCTGATGCCCAGTCGAAAACTTTATTAATATCAGCTTGAAGTTTTTCAATATCCTCAGCCGAGGTAATTTTCATACTGATTTTTGTGTCAAATCCTTTAATTAAATCCATTAAAAAGGATAAATCCTTTAATTGGTTGAAAATGGTTTTAACATTCGAAATCTAATTTGTTGATGTTAAATAATATAATATGTTGATGTTGATAATATAAGGTTCAAATTTATTAAGATACATACTTTAAAAACTATTTCTATTTGATACCAACAGTATCACGTTAAGAGAAGCGTCTCGCCTTGCTAACCCAAGTATAAAATATATAAAGAAACGGTGCAACTGTACTGGTATCTGCAGTACAAATTTATGTCCCTATTTAAAAAAAAAAAAAATAAACTGAACCAATCACTGCCACTCCTCACACCAATGCAACAATAAGGAGAGTGATAACAGTGCTTCACATTCGACAATGTTAAATTATTTAACAAATGACGAGATAATGAACATTGGAACAAATGTACAGCTCTCTGACCTTCATATAAAACCTGCATGTGACCTCATCAAACAAACTGTGCCAAGCCTAGAAGGCCTTCATGACCCAGCGTGGTAGCGGGACCTCTCCTGGCCAGTTACAATTGGTGAATTTATTCAAATTATCCAAGTTGATGGTTGTCACTGGGCCACCGTTTCCAACATTGGAGTAACTGGACAAATTAACATATACGACACCAGGCATAAATTACCATCCAAATCTACTGAAGTTATCTTGTATGCTCTTGCTAATTGCCAGGATGATAAGCTGATATGCAATATAATGAATGTCAGCAGACACAAGGACTCAAGTATGAGTGGGGTATATGCTGTGGCGTTTGCTGCATCACTTGCAAGTGGTGTAGATCCGGTGAACCTCGTATGATATGCAGAATGAGACAACATCTTCAAGAGAACTTTAAAGGAAAGTGTCTCATCTCATTCCCTGCAGCTCAGACACTGAGAAGAAAACGAATCATCCGGTCATGCTCGATGGAAGTGTACTGCATTTGCAGAAAGCTAAATGATTTGAAGCTGATGGTATGCTGTGAACGTTGCAATATTTGGCACCATGGATCATGTGTAGGTGTTACAGAATGTAATGATGATTCGTGGATTTGTTTCTTGTGCGCTAGCAAGTTGTAAATTATAATTTAAAATACTTAATTAATACATTATTATTATTATTATTATTATTATTATTATTATAACCTTACCAAATGCTTTGCTGAATCAAATAATGTTATTACTTTCAATGTGTTACAATAGCATAATTAAGTGCTGCAACTATCAGGTCTTTTATATAGTCGGTATTTGTTATATTCTGTACTCTTTTAATGTTATTTAAATTTCAAATAGAAATAGTTTTTAAAGTATGTATCTTAATAAATTTGAACCTTATATTATTTAACATCAACAAATTAGATTTCGAATATTAAAACCAATTTCAACCAATTAAAGGATTTATCCTTTAATGTTAAAAATTTTTCAAACTGAAATAAATATATAACACTGTACAGTACAGTTGTGTTTAATTATGTTTTGCGATTCCTTTGGAAAAGGTATTTGTGCACCAAGTACTACTAGGTCATTATGAGATATGCTGAACGTTGTCAATATACCATCTGAATACGCCTCACTTTGCGTTAATCATTGAACGTCCTAATGATTAAGGTCCCCAAAAGGACTTAATCAGACCTCAGAGGATATTTTTACTCTCCCTCTCTCTCTCTCTCAGAGCATCCCTTTATGTGTTGTATGTGGGTGCTGAAGTTCAGTCTCTTGTCTATGTACCCAAGCAAACCCAAGCAAACTACTGTGGAAATGTGCAGGACAAACATATCAATTGTGACACTAGCTCTCCACATATAGCATTTGCTTAATTTAGAAACTGTACTTGTGGTCGATCTCGAACACATGTTGTTGATGTGACGATGTGTTATGAATTTTGTGGCTAGCTCCTCAAGATTGTAACTTGCTTAGATAAATAAATTGTTTGTTCAGTCCCTGAACCCATTATGTGATAAATTAACTAAACTAAAAACTATAGTATATCGACGAAACCTGAACTGCATAATGTAAATAGGGATTAACCAGAAAAAGATATAGGTGAAGAATAACACCAGGTAACTGTAAAGCTGCCGCCCAGTTGGGTGGGTGTGGAGCACATGACTGTAAAGCTGGCGCCCAGTTGGGTGGGTGTGGAGCACATGACTGTAAAGCTGCCGCCCAGTTGGGTGGGTGTGGAGCTAGACTAGTAACTGTGCGACTCCTCATAGATGTAAAGTGCCTTGTATAGTGACTGTTGTGAGCCTCTTGTTGAATCACTTGTGACACAAAAAATTACTGATGTGTGTATTTGTGTGGGTGATTAAATATGTATGTGTATTTATATATGTATACGTATGTATATGTACATGTATGCATAAGTATGTGTACATTAATAATTTTGTAACTAGCGTCAAAAGATTGTTATTTGCTTAGCTAAACGAACTAGAGGGTTCAGTTCCTGGACCGATTATGTGCCTCTGTAATCCTTTACACCACCGCCCACAGGATGGGTATTATGGGGTGCATAATTAAGAAAGAAAATGAATGGACCGAACCCCACAATTCATTTAGCTAAGCAAGATACAATCTTAATGAGCTAGTTACAAAATTCACTATAAGTCGTCAAATCATAAATGGGTTCGAGATCGACCACAAGTAGTGCATTATATAATTTATCAGTATTGTGCAGCCTGTGATCCCCGCCTGGCTGGATACTGATACCTAGGTAATTTTCATGTGTCCGGACACCGGCGATAAGGTGGTATTATTTATTTAACTTAAGAGATATATATTTTTAAATGTTGTCACATTAACGACTACATCTTCCTTTCTTCTGACATATAGATTTTTAAGATTAATTAAAATATATGGAAACTAATTATACAATTTATTGGCTGGTGTGCAGGGCTTCACACTCTCAGAGCAAGCCATCAAGTAACTATCAAAACGCATATATCTTCGTTTTCACTTCAGTTATATTTATGACAAAGGATTTTAAATGTATCCTATATTTCTACCTTTCTGATGACATAAATACTTTCGTTAATTACAATATCTAGATCAAACTAACATTGATTTTCAAAAGGTTGTATATTTTCCATCAATGTGTAAGTTTGTTACAAATGGAGAGCCAAGAAACCTTCTTTAAAATATGAATATCTTTCCTCACCTAATAAGACCTAATCTCTGAATAAAACGCAAAAAAAAAACTTGATTGTAACCTATCCACCCCTGCCCATTGGATGGAGGAGAGGGGGTTATGTGTAGGATAATCATATCAATTGTGACACTAGCCCTCCATATAAATCAGTTGCTTAAATTATAAACTGTACTTGTGGTCGGTCTCGAGCCCATTGTTGATGTGACAATGTGTATTGAGTTTTGTAACTAGCTTATCAAGATTATAACTTGCTTGGCTATATGAATTGTGGGGCTCATTCCCTGAGCCCATTATGTGCCTCTGTAACACTCCACTATCGTCCATAGGATGGGTATGGAGTGCATAATAAATGAACTAAACTAAGCTCTGCCTTTTTGATAACATATACAATTATTAGCTTTATTTGTGAATCTCAATTAATTAAACAATATATCACAGAGCCTGTAGGGTTCGGTGAGATGAGCGAAGAGACATGGGAGATTTTACATAAGTACAGTACATGGTAGTTTAAGTAGCGAATGCATGTCAACGAATAATGAGTATATATAACAAAACCATTGTCCTATGAAGTCGATTTAACTTCCAAACATATATTTTTTAATTAATGTTAAATGTTTTCTGGCTAGTTATGTTAGATTTTATTAAAAATACGTATTCTACTTGTTAACATTATAATTTAAATTTGTGATAATTTGAGCAGAGAAGTGCGACAACTGGATATGCCAACAAACACTTTCCAAACAACGATATATCTTGGATAAGTCGCTCCACAACATTGCTGCTTGGACCGTCGACTTCCTTTGATGCTACTTATTTCATAATGAAATTACATTAGTTTGGAGTAAATATATGTTTTCTCATGTTCTGCATTCAGCACCCACATTATAGTGAGTATATATACCATATTACTTCATTACCTAAATAATGCTAGGAGGGTTTGAGTAGCTTTGGGTCTTTAGTGGACAGAATCCCCAATAGATGGGGCGAGAGTCGCCCCATCTCTCTCGCCCGAGCAAGAGTCGAAACTTAATTTAAAATTGATATATCTTTGTTCTCGAACATGATATATTTCATTTGGTGCAATCATAATAATGTTCATATATCGGTCTTTCTGGAGGCATATAAGATTTTAGGCTTTATTAGCGTATCTTTGTTAATTATACAATATATCGGCAAGTGCGTAGGCGTCTGCACTCCATGCCCGACAAGCTACTGAGCGCTACTATAAAAACATATGTATCTTCACTTGAGCTATAAATATGTCTATTGTAATGTATTTAAAATGAAGCTCTTATTTCTATCTTGCTTAAGACTTATAAAACATTTGTGTTTATTAACGAATTTACGTGAAATAAACATTGATCTGAGAGAGAGTTGCTCTGTCGTTCAGTCTGTACGGGGTGGGAGCTCCGTAATTTTTAAAATACAATAATCTTCATTAGAAATTTAAATATGTGCAAACAAGCCTGAATGGTCCCCAGGACTATATACAACTGAAAACTCACACCCCAGAAGTGACTCGAACCCATACTCCCACAACTGGTATGTACAGGGACGCCTTAATCCGCTTGACAATCATGACTTGTCAAGCGGATTAAGGCGTCCCTGTACATACCAGTTGTGGGAGTATGGGTTCGAGTCACTTCTGGGGTGTGAGTTTTCAGTTGTATTTAAATATGTCTATAGTAAAGTGTTTAAAGTGAAGCTTATATGTCTGTCTTTCTTGAGACATATAAAACATATATGTTTACTAACGAATTCACGTGAAATAAACATTGTTCTGAGAGAGAGTTGCTCGGTCGATCGATTTGTCCGGGGTCGGAGCTCGGCTATTATAAAAGTACACGTATCTTCGGTTTAAATTTAAATATGCCCATGGTAAGGTATTTAGAATGAAGCTTATATTTCTATCTTTCTTGTGACATATAAAACTTTTACGTTTATTAAGGAATCTGCGTGAAATAGGCATGGTTCTGAGATGAATGCTGCGGTTTTCGAGCTCGACGCGCGGCAATGGACGCCATATACACATCCAGTGGGTGTTATTGGACCCCATACCCATTTTATGGGTGGTTGGAGCCCCATACCCATTCTATGGGTGGTTGGAGCCCCATACCCATCCTGTGGGTTGTAGTGGACGCCATACTCATCCTGTGGGTGGTATTGGACCCCATACCCTTCCTGCGGGTGGATGTGATCCCCATACTCATCCTCTGGGTGGATGTGACCCTCATACCCATCCTGTAGGTGGTATTGCACCCCTTACTCACCTAACAGGTGGTAGTGGACAATATACCGATCCTGTAGTTGGTATAGACACAATACCATCCTGTTTAGAGTAGTTTACCCCATAGACATTCCAATGAACCATCGTTTTCTGTTAGCGTTCCTACAAAACATCCTTTAAAGATTTGTAAAGCACCAACTATGGTATATAATATTGATTGGTGAAGGACTGTTATTCTATGTAATAATTTTTAGTGCTTATTATAATTTACTAAGAACAACTAATATTTCTCAAAACAAAACTACGAACCTTCAATAGGAAGTAGCTGATCTATAATATTCTAAGAGCATGGACAATAGTAGGTAAATTTCACAACCCATGTGGGACCTGAAAAGTACAATTTTCCTTATAAATGAACCAATCACGACTATTCTGCTATCTAGGTTGACGGACGGGTACTGTGAGACGCAAGTTGGTACGTGAGGAAGAGTTTGGGCCTTGGAAAAAAAAGTAACTGGGAATATATCACATATTTACTAATTCATATTCAACATATTGACTTTAAGCATTAAGTCATATATGTGCTGTCTTGTGTGAGAACGGGTTGTGCGAGAACAACCCGTTCTCACACAAGACAGCACATATATGACTTAATGCTTAAAGTCAATATGTTGAATATGAATTAGTAAATATGTGATATATTCCCAGTTACTTTTTTTCTAAGGCCCAAACTCTTCCTCACGTACCAATTTACGTCTCACAGTATCCATCCGTCAACCTAGATAGCAGAATAGTCGTGATTGGTTCAATTATAAGGAAAATTGTAGTTTTCAGATCCCACATGGGTTGTGAAATTTTCCTACTATTGTCCATGCTCTTAGAATATTACAGATCAGCTACTTCCTATTGAAGGATAGTAGTTTTGTTTTGAGAAATATTAGTTGTTCTTAGTAAATTATAATAAGCACTAAAAATTATTACATAGAATAACAGTCCTTCGTCAATCAATATTATATACCATAGTTTGTGCTTTACAAATCTTTAAAGGATGTTTTGTAGGAACGCTAACAGAAAACGATGTTACGTTGGAAAGTCTATGGGGTAAATACTGCAAACAGGATATTATTGTGTCTACTATACCATCTATAGCTAGGATGGGTATATTGTCCACTACCACCTGTTAGGTGGGTATATTGTCCACTACCACCTGTTAGGTGGGTAAGGGGTCCAATACCACCCACAGGATGGGTATGAGGGTCACATCCACCCACAGGATGAGTATGGGGACCACATCCACCCACAGGAAGGGTATGGGGTCCAATACCACCCACAGGATGAGTATGGCGTCCACTACAACCCACAGGATGGGTATGGGGCTCCAACCACCCATAGAATGAGTATGGGGCTCCAACCATCCATAGAATGGGTATGGTGTCCAATAACACCCACTGGATGTGTTTGGCGTCCATTGTCGCGCGTCGAGCTCGAAAACCGCAGCATTCATCTCAGAACCATGCCTATTTCACGCAGATTCCTTAATAAACGTAAGAATTTTATATGTCACAAGAAAGATAGAAATATAAGCTTCATTCTAAATACCTTACCATGGGTATATTTAAATTTAAAGCGAAGATACGTGTACTTTTATAATAGCCGAGCTCCGACCCCAGACAGATCGATCGACCGAGCAACTCTCTCGCAGAACAATGTTTATTTTACGTGAATTCGTTAATAAACATATGTGTTTTATATGTCTCAAGAAAGGTAGACATATAAGCTTCACATTAAACACTTTACCATAGACATATTTAAAGTTCTAATGAAGATACATGTATTTTAAAAATTACGGAGCTCCCACACGGACAGACTGAACGACAGAGCAACTCTCTCTCATATCAATGTTTATTTCACGTAAATTCATTAATAAACACAGATGTTTTATATGTCTTAAGCAAGTTAGAAATAAGAGCTTCATTTTCAATACATTACAATAGACATATTTATAGCTCAAGTGAAGATACATATGTTTTTATAGTAGCGCTCAGTAGCTTGTCGGGCATGAAGTGCAGACGCCTACGCACTTGCCGATATATTGTATAATTAACAAAGATACGCTAATAAAGCCTAAAATCTTATATGCCTCCAGAAAGACCGAGATATGAACATTATTATGATTGCACCAAATGAAATATATCATGTTCGAGAACAAAGATATATCAATTTTAAATTAAGTTTCGACTCTTGCTCGGGCGAGAGAGATGGGGCGACTCTCGCCCCATCTATTGGGGATTCTGTCCACTAAAGACCCAAAGCTACTCAAACCCTCCTAGCATTATTTAGGTAATGAAGTAATATGGTATATATACTCACTATAATGTGGGTGCTGAATGCAGAACATGAGAAAACATATATTTACTCCAAACTAATGTAATTTCATTATGAAATAAGTAAATAAGTAGCATCAAAGGATGTCGACGGTCCAAGCGTCAATGTTGTGGAGCGACTTATCCAAGATATATCGTTGTTTGGAAAGTGTTTGTTGGCATATCCAGTTGTCGCACTTCTCTGCACAAATTATCACAAATTTAAATTATAATGTTAACAAGTAGAATACATATTTTTAATAAAATCTAACATAACTAGTCAGAAAACATTTAACATTTATTAAAAAATATATGTTTGGAAGTTAAATTTATTTATTTTATTTATTTATTTATATATATATACAAGAAGGTACATTGGGTTTGTCAGAATACATTGGAGAGTACAGTATTTACACTCTTGTAAAGCCACTAGTACGCGCAGCGTTTCGGGCAGGTCCTTAATCTAACAGATAATTTTAAGTAGGTAATTTCTATCAGAATTGATAAATGACAGAGATTCATTGCAAGAGAAAAAATGAGATGAGAGAGCTTAGTAAGTATATTAAAGCACATTGTTATATTAAAGCTCTGATTGATTACATTGACAGCTTGATTAGTAATTTAAACAAGATTAATAGACACCATACAGCAGATTGACAGCACATATAAGACAGCAATGATCACAATGGTAAAGATGTTCAGATTGGGTACATAAAGATTGGGAGACTGGGTAGCAAAAGATACAGATAAACAAGATTTATTAACACCATACAGCAGATTGGCAGCACATATAAGAAGACATCAATGATCACAATGGTAAAGATGTTCAAATTGGGAACATAAAGGTTGGGAGATTGGGTAGCAATAGATACAGTGCAATTTTAAGGCAAAAAGTGAAAAACTATGAAGATGAAATTAGATACCTTTTAGTATTGATTTTGAATGATGTAAAAGTTGGACAGCTTTTCAATTCAGTAGGGAGTGAGTTCCATAAACTGGGTACCTTTATTTGCATAGAGTGTTTACACAGATCAAGTTTAACTCTGGGGATATCAAAGAGATATTTATTTCTTGTGTGGTGATAATGGGTCCTATTACATCTGTCCAGGAAGAGTTTCAGAGCAGGATTTGCATTTAAGAACAGGGTTTTGTAAATGTAGTTGACACAAGAGAATTTATGGAGTGAGATTATGTTTAGCATGTTTAGGGAGTTAAACAAGGGGGCTGTGTGTTGTCTGAAAGCAGAATTTGATATTATTCTGATAGCAGATTTTTGCTGGGTGATGATGGACTTAAAGGTGGTTTGCAGTGGTTGAACCCCATGCACAGATACCATAGTTGAGATAGGGATAGATTAGCGCATAATATAGAGAGATGCGAGCAGAGTTAGGTACATAATATCTGATTTTGGAGAGTATACCAACTGTTTTACAGACTTTCTTAGTTATGTGTTGTATGTGGGCACTGAAATTGAGTCTCTTGTCTAGGAATAGGCCAAGAAACTTTCCATCATTTTTATTGCTAATGTTTACATTGTCTATCTGAAGCTGAATTGCATTTGTAGATTTGCTTCCAAATAGGATGTAGTAGGTCTTTTCTATGTTAAGTGTTAGTTTGTTGGTTGACATCCATAAGTGGACTTTTTTTAGTTCATTATTAACAACATCATTTAGTGTATGTGGGTTGGGGTTGGAGTAGATGAGGGTAGCATCATCAGCAAACAAAATAGGTTTCAGAATGTTAGACACATTAGGCAGACCATTGATGTATATAAGAAATAGAAGAGGTCCCAAGATGCTGCCCTGTGGCACTCCAACGGTTATTGGTAGAATGGGAGAGGTTATATTATTGATGGCTACACATTGGTGTCTATCACTAACTTCAAATCGACTTCATAGGACAATAGTTTTGTTATATATATTCGCTATTCGTTGACATGAGTTCGCTACTTAAACTACCATGTACTGTACTTATGTAAAATCTCCCATGTCTCTTCGCTCATCTCACCGAACCCTACAGGCTCTGTGATATATTGTTTAAATAAGTTGACCAGACCACACACTAGAAGTTGAAGGGACGACGACGTTTCGGTCCGTCCTGGACCATTCTCAAGTCGATTGTGAATGGTCCAGGACGGACCGAAACGTCGTCGTCCCTTCAACTTCTAGTGTGTGGTATGGTCAACATACTTCAGCCACGTTATTGTGACTCATCGCCTTGTTTAATTAATTGAGATTCACAAATAAAGCTTATAATTGTATATGTTATCAAAAAGGCAGAGCTTAGTTTAGTTCATTTATTATGCACCCCATACCCATCCTATGGGCGATAGTGGAGTGTTACAGAGGCACATAATGGGCTCAGGGACTGAGCCCCACAATTCATATAGCCAAGCAAGTTATAATCTTGATAAGCTAGTTACAAAAGTCAATGCACATTGTCACATCAACAATGGGCTCGAGACCGACCACAAGTACAGTTTATAATTTAAGCAACTGACATATATGGAGGGCTAGTGTCTCAATTGATATGTTTATCCTACACATAACCCCCTCTCCCCCATCAAATGGGCAGCGGTGGATAGGTTACAATCAAGTCGTTTTTTGCGTTTTATTCAGAGATTAGATCTTATTGGGTGAGGAAAGATATTCATATTTTAAAGAAGGCTTCTTGGCTGATGCTCTCCATTGATGGAAAATATACAACCTTTTGAAAATCAATGTTAGTTTGATCTAGATATTGTAATTAACGAAAGTATTTGTCATCAGAAAGGTAGACATATAGGCTACATTTAAAATCCTGTCATAAATATAACTGAAGTGAAAACGAAGATATATGCGTTTTGATAGTTACTTGATGGCTAGCTCTGAGAGTGTGAAGCCCTGCACACCAGCCAATAAATTGTATAATTAGTTTCCATATATTTTAATTAATCTTAAAAATCTATATGTCAGAAGAAAGGAAGATGTAGCCGTTAATGTGACAACATTTAAAAATATATATCTCTTAAGTTAAATAAATAATACCACCTTATCGCCTGTGTCCGGACACATGAAAACTACCTAGGTATCAGTATCCAGCCAGGCGGGGATCACAGGCTGCACAATACTGATAAATTATGTAATGCACTACTTGTGGTCTATCTCGAACCCATTTATGATGTGACGACTTATAGTGAATTTTGTAACTAGCTCATCAAGATTGTAACTTGCTTAGCTAAATGAATTGTGAGGTTCGGTCCATTCATTTTCTTTCTTTATTATGCACCCCATAATACCCATCCCGTGGGCGGTGGAGTAAAGGTTTACAGAGGCACATAATCGGTTCAGGAACTGAACCCTCTAGTTCGTTCAGCAAAGCAAATAACAATCTTTTGACGCTAGTTACAAAATTATTAATGTACACATACTTATGCATACATGTACATATACATATATACATACACATGCATATTTAATCACCCACACAAATACACACATCAGTAATCTTTTGTATCACAAGTGATTCAACAAGAGGCTCACAACAGTCACTATACAAGGCACTTTACATCTATGAAGAGTCGCACAGTTACTAGTCTTGCTCCACACCCACCCAACTGGGCGGCAGCTTTACAGTCATGTGCTCCACACCCACCCAACTGGGCGGCAGCTTTACAGTCATGTGCTCCACACCCACCCAACTGGGCGGCAGCTTTACTGTCATGTGCTCCACACCCACCCAACTGGGCGGCAGCTTTACAGTCATGTGCTCCACACCCACCCAACTGGGCGGCAGCTTTACAGTCATGTGCTCCACACCCACCCAACTGGGCGGCAGCTTTACAGTCATGTGCTCCACACCCACCCAACTGGGCGGCAGCTTTACAGTCATGTGCTCCATACCCACCCAACTGGGCGGCAGCTTTACAGTCATGTGCTCCACACCCACCCAACTGGGCAGCAGCTTTACAGTTACCTGGTGTTATTCTTCACCTATATCTTTTTCTGGTTTATCCCTATTTACATTATGCAGTTCAGGTTTCGTCGCCATACTGTAGTTTTTAGTTTAGTTAATTTATCACATAATGGGTTCAGGGACTGAACACACAATTTATTTATCTAAGCAAGTTACAATCTTGAGGAGCTAGCCACAAAATTCACAATACATCGTCACATCAACAACATGGGTTCGAGATCGACCACAAGTACAGTTTCTAAATTAAGAAAATGCCATATGTGGAGAGCTAGTGTCACAATTGATATGTTTGTCCTGCACATTTCCACAGTAGTTTGCTTGGGTTCTTTTAATTATCTTAGATATCATTGAAGAGAACCTCCTAGGTACTATACTGTATATATGCTGGTAAGAAGTATAATTATCCTGAGAAATCGTGTAAATTATGTTGTACGAGTGCTTCCAGTTAAGTAACATAGTTCATTTGTGTGCGCGTGCTTGAAGAGGAAATGTTATCCCCCCCCTCCCTCCCCATTGTAAATATTTGTGGGTTTCAGACCATACGGCCGCGGCTTACCCTCGCCGCGGTCGAGGGTAAGAACACCGGATGTATACCCAGTATTACAAGTAAACATTAGCAATAACAATTATGGAAAGTTCCTTCACCTATACATAGAGAAGAGACTGAACTTCAGCACCCACATACAACACACAAGGGGATGCTCTGAGAGAGAGAGAGAGAGAGTGAGAGTAAAAATGTCCACTGAGGTCTGATTAAGTCCTTTTGGGGACCTTAATCATTAGGACGTCCAATGATTAACGCAAAGTGAGGCGTATTCAGATGGTATATTGACAACATTCAGCATATCTCATACTGACCTAGTAGTACTTGGTGCACAAATACCTTTTCCATAGGAATCACAAAACATAATTAAACACAACTGTACCGTACAGTGTTATATATTTATTTCAGTTTGAACAATTTTTAACATTAAAGGATAAATCCTTTAATTGGTTGAAATTGGTTTTAATATTCGAAATCTAATTTGTTGATGTTAAATAATATAAGGTTCAAATTTATTAAGATACATACTTTAAAAACTATTTCTATTAGAAATTTAAATAACATAAAAAGAGTACAGAATATAACAAATACCGACTATATAAAAGACCTGACACTTGCAGCACTTAATTATGCTATTGTAACACATTGAAAGTAATAACATTATTTGATTCAGCAAAGCATTTGGTAAAGTTATAATAATAATAATAATAATAATAATAATGTATTAATTATTTTAAATTATAATTCACAACTTGCTAGCGCACAAGAAACAAATCCACGAATCATCATTACATTCTGTAACACCTACACATGATCCATGGTGCCAAATATTGCAACGGTCACAGCATACCATCAGCTTCAAATCATTTAGCTTTCTGCAAATGCAGTACACTTCCATCGAGCATGACCGGATGATTCGTTTTCTTCTCAGTGTCTGAGCTGCAGGGAATGAGATGAGACACTTTCCTTTGAAGTTCTCTTGTAGATGTTGTCTCATATTCTGCACATCATACGAGGTTCACCGGATCTACACCACTTGCAAGTGATGCATCAAACGCCGCAGCATATACCCCACTCATACTTGAGTCCCTGTGTCTGCTGACATTCATTACATTGCATATCAGCTTATCATCCAAGCTTATCATCCAAGACATTTTCAAGAGGAAACTAGATTTATTCCTCCAAGGAGTGCCGGACCAACCGGGCTGTGGTGGGTATGTGGGCCTGCGGGCCGCTCCAAGCAACAGCCTGGTGGACCAAACTCTCACAAGTCAAGCCTGGCCTCGGGCCGGGCTTGGGGAGTAGAAGAACTCCCAGAACCCCATCAACCAGGTATCAACCAGGTATCCTGGCAGTTAGCAAGAGCATACAAGATAACTTCAGTAGATTTGGATGGTAATTTATGCCTGGTGTCATATATGTTAATTTGTCCCGTTACTCTAATGTTGGAAACGGTGACCCAGTGACAACCATCAACTTGGATAATTTGAATAAATTCACCAATTGTAACTGGCCAGGAGAGGTCCCGCTACAACGCTGGGTCATGAAGGCCTTCTACGCTCGGCACAGTTTGTTTGATGCGGTCACATGCAGATTTTATATGAAGGTCAGAGAGCTGTACATTTGTTCCAATGTTCATTATCTCGTCATCTGTTAAATAATTTAACATTGTCGAATGTGAAGCACTGTTATCACTCTCCTTATTGTTGCATTGGTGTGAGGAGTGGCAGTGATTGGTGCAGTTTATTTTTTCTTTAAATAGGGACATATATTTGTACTGCAGATACCAGTACAGTTGCACCGTTTCTTTATATACTGTATTTTATACTTGGGTTAGCAAGGCGAGATGCTTCTCTTAACGTGATACTGTTGGTATCAAATAGAAATAGTTTTTAAAGTATGTATCTTAATAAATTTGAACCTTATATTATTTAACATCAACAAATTAGATTTCGAATGTTAAAACCAATTTCAACCAATTAAAGGATTTATCCTTTAATGTTAAAAATTGTTCAAACTGAAATAAATATATAACACTGTACGGTACAGTTGTGTTTGCCTGCCACAGCCTGCCACAGCCTTGAGAGCACGGAGCCTCTCTCTACATTGGCGACCCAGTCTGGCTAAAACACTGCGGTACAGTAGAACCTCAAGACCAAGGTATTTGTATCTGGTAACATAGTCGAGCAGAGAGCCATCATCCAACTGCATTTTGCGAACGGCCCCACCTCGTCTGGGTGGGTGTCGGTTCAAGATCTTTGTTTTCTCTACTGAGATGACTAATCATAGTTCCTGACATGTGGACAATACAGAGTTCAGAACATTTTGGGTGTTGGTATACCCATTAGTGTGGATCAGTATATCATCCACATAACTAATGATGTGTTCGCTGGACCTTCTAGTTACTAAGTTTAAAAGTGCGTTGATTAACACATTGAACAGAGTACGACTGAGGACACCTCCCTGTGGAGTGCCAAGTTCAAAATCTCTCGTTACACGCCTATGCCCTTGGAACAGTACAGATGACTTCCTGTTGGATAGATAGCCTCTTATCCACCGTAGAAGCCATCCTCCTACATTCATTTTAGCAAGTTCTCTCAGAATGACGTGTGGGTTAGCAATGTCAAAGGCTGACTTAAGATCTAGGAAAGTGGTATATGACCTATCAGTATGCAGGGTGAGGAATGTGGTAATACAGTGATGTACACTTTTTCCATGCGTAAAGCCATATATCTGGGGAGACAACATATTATTAATTTTGTAAAGGAGACGGTTGAGAACATCCTCTCAAGACACTTATAGAGACAACTAGTGAGGGAGATTGGGCGAAAAGCACTCGGCTGGTGAGGTTTAGGAATGGGAATAATAACACTGTTGGTCCATGACTTAGGAAGCTCCCCAGTTACATAGCTCATATTATACAATTGAAGCAAGGGATTCCCTGGAACTAACAGAAGCATATGCAGTATGACGTAAGTAACTCCATCCTCCCCGGGTGATGTAGCTTTGCCTTTATGTAGAGCAGAATCTAGTTCGTATTCAGTAAAAAACATGTCACAGTCATCCTCTTGATGACGCATAAAGTCAAGGAGCCTTGCCCTATCAGTATATCTATTATTTAATTCATTCTGTGAGGGTAGAGGAAGACTGTCAAAGCTGGAAGTCGAGGCCCAAGCATCAACAAGCTCATTTGCTCTGTGCAGAGGATTAGGGTACGAGATCTCTGCAGCATTTTTCCCTTTGATCTTGTTGATATCCTTCCATGCTCGACTTAGTGGCGTGTGAGAATTGAGACCACTGACAAAAGTCTCCCAGTCTGTCTGCCTCAGCTCCACCATACGTTCCCTGGCCTTAGCCAGAGCCGCTTGAAAGAGCCGAAGCATTTCAGCAGTGCGGGTCCTTCTATAAGCTGGTCCAATTATTCTGGCAGTGCGTTTTAGTGCATGCAATTTAGAATCATTATAATAAGCATAAGTGCTATGACCAGTGTAATTTGGGTTACGTGGCCTGGACGATGGATCAAGTGTTTCTATAAACTGGTCGATAGTATCTGTGAGCTCATTGTTAAAATCTTCAACTGATGAAGGCTCAGATGAACTGCACCAATCTGACACATGGGCAACAAAATTGTCTCATTGATCGATGGGCAGAGCCAGCCTCTTCCGCTTGAATACTCCACCAGGGAGGATAGAGCTGCCAATGTTTACAGTGGCTAATATGGCCAGATGATCAGACGCCATATCTGGCACTATTGACGAGGCACACACGGCGTGGGAGACGTTGAAACCGAGACATAGATCAAGAATACCTCCGTAGATATTCGTCGGTTCAAGGTCACCCACAATCTGTGCATCATCGTGACTACCTAATAGTGACAACAGTTGGTTGCCGTTACGATTATTGAACTGCGCATTACCAATATTCCTATGCCTAGCGTTATAATCACCTATAATGATGGTAGGCTCAGTCTGAATGCAGATAGGAAGGTCAGCATAATTAAAGTTACAAGGAGTTGATTATTTAGTACATAGTTGTTTTTCTTTTTAATTGGATGATAGAGGAGGAGTCTTTAACGTGATTGGGAATACATACACACATACATACATACATACATACATACATACATACATACATACATACATACATACATACATGCGTACATACATACATACATACATACATACATACATACATACATACATACATACATACATACATACATACATACATACACGTCCAGTCAGCATATAGCTATTTCGGGACAAAATCCAATACAGTTTATATTGGTGAGACGCCACTGTGATGAGTTTAATTATCACAGGAACTGTAGGTTAATGTGTGACATAGGTGAGGTTAGATGAGGCACCTACAAGCATCAGCTGGAGGCTGATGGAGTGTTGTGGAGGCTGGTGGTACTATGCCCAGATGTTGGAGGGTGGATTTGACTCTCCCATCCTCCCTCGCCCCCCACATTGACCGCAGAACGTGTAAGGTTACTTTTCACTCTCGCTTACCAAGGGTATATCCCCCCCCCCCCCAACACACACACATGCATCAGATTCTTAACTTACAATATTTATGATTTACCAATTTATGTTACAACACTGACTCTCAATTTCACAATATTGCATAAACTTTGATGAATCGCACGTCTATGGGTCATCCAATAATGCTAGCAGACTTCTAGATGTTACCACTGCTAGGTTTAGGCTCGGCTACAAGTACCTCTGGGAATTTGTAACATCTGATGATGTAGATTTGACTAAATGTATACTCTGTCAGCAGAACTATTCGCATACTTTGCGTCATTATATAATGGAATGCGAAAAAATCGCGGAATTTAAAGATAACAACATCAATAGTGTCCATGAAATGTGTATAAGTACTTCATTCATAATGATGTGCTGCCCGAAATCTTAGCGAAGTATCCAAAATTTGCTTACTGTAGGTAATGCATGCACATGACTGTAAAGCTGCCGCCCAGTTGGGTGGGTGTGGAGCACATGACTGTAAAGCTGCCGCCTAGTTGGGTAAGTATGCAGCAAATGACTGTAAAGCTGCCGCCCAGTTGGGTGGGTGTGCAGCACATGACTGTAAAGCTGCCACCCAGTTGGGTATGTGTGCAGCACATGACTGTAAAGCTGCCGCCCAGTTGGGTAAGTATGCAGCAAATGACTGTAAAGCTGCCGCCCAGTTGGGTGGGTGTGGAGCAAGACTAGTAAGTGCGACGCCTCATAGACGTAAAGTGCCTTTTATAGTGACTGTTGTGAGCCTTTTGTTGAATTACTTGTGACAAAAGATTACTGATGTGTGTATTTGTTTGGTTGATTAAATATGTATGTGTATGTATATATGTATACGTATGTATATGTACATGTATGTGTACATTAATAATTTTGTAACTAGCGTCAAAAGATTGTTATTTGCTTAGCTAAACGAACTAGAGGGTTCAGTTCCTGAACCGATTATGTGCCTCTGTAATCCTTTACATCACCCCCCACGGAATGGGTATTATGGGGTGCATAATAAAGAAAGAAAATGAATGGACCGAACCCCACAATTCATTTAGCTAAGCAAGTTACAATCTTGATGAGCTAGTTACAAAATTCACTATAAGTCGTCACATCATAAATGGGTTCGAGATCGACCACAAGTAGTGCATTACATAATTTATCAGTATTGTGCACCCTGTGATCCCCGCCTGGCTGGATACTGATACCTAGGTAGTTTTCATGTGTCCAGACACAGGCGATAAGGTGGTATTATTTATTTAACTTAAGATATATATATTTTTAAATGTTGTCACATTAACGGCTACATCTTCCTTTCTTCTGACATATAGATTTTTAAGATTAATTAAAATATATGGAAACTAATTATACAATTTATTGGCTGGTGTGCAGGGCTTCACACTCTCAGAGCTAGCCATCAAGTAACTATCAAAACGCATATAACTTCGTTTTCACTTCAGTTATATTTATGACAAAGGATTTTAAATGTAGCCTATATGTCTACCTTTCTGATGACAAATACTTTCGTTAATTACAATATCTAGATCAAACTAACATTGATTTGCAAAAGGTTCTATATTTTCCATCAATGGAGAGCATCAGCCAAGAAGCCTTCTTTAAAATATGAATATCTTTCATCACCCAATAAGATCTAATCTCTGAATAAAACGCAAAAAACGACTTGATTGTAACCTATCCACCGCTGCCCATTTGAAGGGGGAGAGGAGGTTATGTGTAGGATAAACATATCAATTGTGACACTAGCCCTCCATATATGTCAGTTGCTTAAATTATAAACTGTACTTGTGGTCGGTCTCGAGCCCATTGTTGATGTGACAATGTGCATTGACTTTTGTAACTAGCTTATCAAGATTATAACTTGCTTGGCTATATGAATTGTGGGGCTCAGTCCCTGAGCCCATTATGTGTCTCTGTAACACTCCACTATCGCCCATAAGATGGGTATGGGGTGCATAATAAATGAACTAAACTAAGCTCTGCCTTTTTGATAACATATACAATTATAAGCTTTATTTGTGAATCTCAATTAATTAAACAATATATCACAGAGTCTGTAGGGTTTGGTGAGATGAGCGAAGAGACATGGGAGATTTTACATAAGTACAGTACATGGTAGTTTAGGTAACGAACGCATGTCAACGAATAACGAGTATATATTTATTTATTTTTTTGTAATATAACAAAACTATTGTCCTATGAAGTCGATTTAACTTCCAAACATATATTTTTAATAAATGTTAAATGTTTTCTGGCTAGTTATGTTAGATTTTATTAAAAATATGTATTCTACTTGTTAACATTATAATTTAAATTTGTGATAATTTGTGCAGAGAAGTGCGACAACTGGATATGCCAACAAACACTTTCCAAACAACGATATATCTTAGATAAGTCGCTCCACAACATTGACGCTTGGACCGTCGACTTCCTTTGATGCTACTTATTTACTTATTTCATAATGAAATTACATTAGTTTGGAGTATATATATGTTTTCTCATGTTCTGCATTCAACACCCACATTATAGTGAGTATATATACCATATTACTTCATTACCTAAACAATGCTAGGAGGGTTTGAGTAGCTTTGGGTCTTTAGTGGACAGAATCCCCAATAGATGGGGCGAGAGTCGCCCCATCTCTCTCGCCCGAGCAAGAGTCGAAACTTAATTTAAAATTGATATATCTTTGTTCTCGAACATGATATATTTCTTTGGTGCAATCATAATAATGTTCATATCTCGGTCTTTCTGGAGGCATATAAGATTTTAGGCTTTATTAGCGTATCTTTGTTAATTATACAATATATCGGCAAGTGCATAGGAGTCTGCACTCCATGCCCGACAAGCTACTGAGCGCTACTATAAAAACATATGTATCTTCACTTGAGCTATAAATATGTCTATTGTAATGTATTTAAAATGGAGCTCTTATTTCTATCTTGCTTAAGACATATAAAACATTTGTGTTTATTAACGAATTTACGTGAAATAAACATTGATCTGAGAGAGAGTTGCTCTGTCGTTCAGTCTGTACGGGGTGGGAGCTCCGTAATTTTTAAAATACATGTATCTTCATTAGAACTTTAAATATGTCTATGGTAAAGTGTTTAAAGTGAAGCTTATATGTCTGCCTTTCTTGAGACATATAAAACATATATGTTTATTAACGAATTCACGTGAAATAAACATTGTTCTGAGAGAAAGCAAATCATCAAATGCAATTCAGCTACAGATAGACAACATTAACATCAGTAATAAAAATGATGGCGTTTCTTGGCCTATTCCTAGACAAGAGACTCAACTACAGCACCCACATTCAACACATAACTAAGAAAGTCTCTAAGACAGTTGGTATACTCTCCAAAATCAGATATTATGTTCCTAACTCTGCTCTCCTCTCACTATATTATGCACTAATCTACCCCTATCTTAATTATGGTATCTGTGCATGGGGGTCTACCACTGCAAACCACCTTAAGCCCATCATCACACAGCAAAAATCTGCTATCAGAATAATAATTAACTCTGCTTTCAGACAACACTCAGCTCCCTTGTTTAAATCCCTAAACTTGCTAAATATTAACTCCTTCCACACATTCTCTTGTGTCAACTACACTTACAAAATCCTGTTCTTAAATGCAGACCATGCTCTGAAACTCTCCCTGGACAGATGTAATAGGACCCATTATCACCACACCAGAAATAAATATCTCTTTGATATCCCCAGGGTCAAACTTAATCTGTGTAAACACTCTATGCAAATTAAGGGACCTAGTCTATGGAACTCACTTCCTAGTGAATTGAAAAACTGTAAAACTTTTGCCTTATTTAAAAGCAAAACCAAAAAGTACCTAACTTCATCTTCTTAGTTTCCTACACTGAGCTTTAAATTTGCTCTGTACCTAGTGTTACCCAGTCTCCTAATTTTTATGTAGTATCAAACAACCTTATCATTGTGTTCATTGCTGTCTTCTTTTATGTGCTAGCCATATGCTGGATTATGACTACCAATTTTTGTCAACTACCATTCAAGCTGTCATTGCAATCAATCTTATATTGTTTCTGCTGTATTGTGCCTACCAATTTTTGTCAACTACCATTCATGCTGTCATTGCAATCAATCTTAGCTACCTATGTGCTTTAATATACTGTACCTACAATTTTCTCTCATCTTATTTTTTTCATTCCACGTAACTGTTATCATTTTTTGTCTATAAATTTTGCAAGCATTTACCTTCTTAAAATTTTCTTAGATTAAGGACCTGCCCGAAACGCTGCGCGTACTAGTGGCTTTACAAGACTGTAATTACCATATTATGTATCCTCACATTCCCAATGTACATTCTTGTATATGCATAAATAAATAAATAAATAAATAAATAAAGAGTTGCTCGGTCGATCGACCTGTCCGGGGTCGGAGCTCGGCTATTATAAAAATACACGTATCTTCGCTTTAAATTTAAATATGCCCATGGTAAGGTATTTAGAATGAAGCTTATATTTCTATCTTTCTTGTGACATATAAAACTCTTTCGTTTATTAAGAAATCTGCGTGAAATAGGCATGGTTCTGAGATGAATGCTGCGGTTTTCGAGCTCGACGCGCGACAATGGACGCCAAACACATCCAGTGGGTGTTATTGGACCTCATACCCATTCTATGGATGGTTGGAGCCCCATACTCATTCTATGGGTGGTTGGAGCCCCATACCCATCCTGTGGGTTGTAGTGGACGCCATACTCATCCTGTGGGTGGTATTGGACCCCATACCCTTCCTGTGGGTGGATGTGGTCCCCATACTCATCCTGTGGGTGGATGTGACCCTCATACCCATCCTGTGGGTGGTATTGGACCCCTTACCCACCTAACAGGTGGTAGTGGACAATATACCCACCTAACAGGTGGTAGTGGACAATATACCCATCCTAGCTATAGTTGGTATAGTAGACACAATAATATCATGTTTGCAGTAGTTTACCCCATAGACATTCCAACGTAACATTCTTTTCTGTTAGCGTTCCTACAAAACATCCTTTAAAGATTTGTAAAACACAAACTATGGTATATAATATTGATTGACGAAGGACTGTTATTCTATGTAATAATTTTTAGTGCTTATTATGATTTACTAAGAACAACTAATATTTCTCAAAACAAAACTACGAGCCTTCAATAGGAAGTAGCTGATCTGTAATATTCTAAGAGCATGGACAATAGTAGGTAAATTTTACAACCCATGTGGGATCTGAAAACTACAATTTTCCTTATAATTGAACCAATCACGACTATTCTGCTATCTAGGTTGACGGATGGATACTGTGAGATGTAAATTGGTACGTGAGGAAGAGTTTGGGTTTTGGAAAAAAAGTAACTGGGAATATATCACATATTTACTAAGTCATATTCAACATATTGACTTTAAGCATTAAGTCATATATGTGCTGTCTTGTGTGAGAACGGGTTGACTGGTGCAAACTGCCTCTTACCTGCCGGTAACAAGGGAGAACAGAACACCCAAGAGCCCAACAGGCGGCCGAAAAACCGAAAGGTAAAACGGACCAGCAGAGGCAGACCCCAAGGAGCCTGTGGAAGGTGGCCCCAAGCCCCAAGGGCAGTACTTACAGGGCACCTAGGGAAGGCAGCCCTCGGCGCATGCAGCCCGAGTACTGAAGATAACTCCTGGCTCTCGCACCCACAAAACCAACACCACACGCAAAGCACAGTGCAGTAGCGACACTGGAGCCAGAGCACACGACCATCGCCTATAGCATCAGCCTCAAGAACTGAGGTGTGGGTAGCCGGCGCGGGGGGTCTGGGGCTCCCCCTTCCCCCTCCCGGGGAGGGGGGGAGCTGCGCAGACAGCGGCGCGGCGGTGTGTGACGTCACACTAGTTTGCTTGTTTTCGGTTGGGGATTTCTATCCACTAGTTCGGTTTTTGGTAGCAATTTTAACCAGAATAGGGGTTTGTTTTGAGGCGCTTACCTTTCTGGGTGCCTGTTCCGGTCGATGGCAGACATAGAATGCTTCCAACCACACGGGGGCTTCTATAGGCCATTGCTCCCCTTGCCTCTCTGAAGGGGCCCGGTTCTGGCCGTGGTTCCCGGTAGGCCTAAGAACTCCATACACATGACTGATGCCAAAGTCTGACATTAGCATATCAGCCTGGGATAGCTCCGGGAAGCCGACGGGACTCCCCCCAGAAAAGTGTAGCATGGGGGGAGGAAAAACGTTAATAGGTAAGGAAAACCACGAATACGGCCCAAGGAGCGGCCGGGAAGTAACGCACACAACCAACCACAAAATGTGTAGAGGAGCGCGTACATACCTGAGGGACCTCACGGACAGCAGGGTGCAGTCAGGCACCGAAGATAGGCAAGGAAGTGTCCAGACAGGGAAAAGACCCAGGGGTCTACAACGAAAACAAAAGCACCGAAATGCGATGCAGAGCCCCACAGGACAACAAAGAACAAAAGATGGACAAAAGACACTAAAGACACATGCAAGGTGACCAAATACCACACCAAACACCCCAGTTAGGAGCCATCGACGCAATCCCGCCAAGCGGGGAAGAGTAAACAAGGACGGAACAGTGAACAAGGGTGGCAGAGTGAGTAGAGTATCCCAAGAAGATACTCGCTCCAAATGCATGAGCCTAACTAGAGAAGCAAAGCTCTACAAAGTACCAACGATGGAACTCAAACTGTTCCGTACGTCCAACGAAAAGTCCTGCCAACCAGTGGAGAACTGAGGCGGCGCCCAAGCATATAACCAGCAGAGTAGCGAATAATAACTAGTCTACCGGCAAGTGTGGTCTAGAACAGACATGCGAGACACCGTACCGACACTCAGTGCGCCCAACCAGCACCATTTCCCGCCAATTATCACCCGTAACTACTGTATACACAACAAAAGATAAGCAGTTCCTTAGGGTTTGTGGTTATTGACCAATCTCCACGAAACAATAGAAACTGGGATAATGGCACACGCCACCCTTGCGGCACATTGTGGGCACGAAACAATGGGCATAAAAGGGGTAAGTGCAGAATCAGGAAAGACTGGAGGAACGACCGGCACGGTAACAGGCCCGGCGGTGAGCTGAACCAATTACCACGTAACGTGGAGGTGGGGCCCCACGATTGGTGCAAGGGCGGGTTGGACATGTATATGAGTGGGAGTGGATGGTAAGAAACAGTAGCAGCCTCGCATGGGCCAAGAGGCCCTCCGCAGGTCCACTGTATTTATGTCCGTATGCAGGTACGCACAAGGGGACACAGGAGGTAGTAAGCACCCAAAGGAGCCACAGACACTAAAAAGAACCTGATTAATGGCAGAGGGAGAGGAAGCGAAAAGCACCAAAAAGCCATGTGGAGGAGGGAGACGCCACCCACAGGAGCAAACGTGAAGACAGAGCTCAGAAGGCTCAGGAAACTGCACAACTGTCAACTGACAGGAGAAGCGGGGCCCAAGAGCCAGAGCTCAACCCTGCAAGCACTACTAGGCCAGCACCCCACCAAAAGTGAGAACCAGAACTAGGTTGACAGAAGCGCCAGACAAGACAACCTCACCTGCAGAGCAGACACACGACCGTGCCACAACATAGGGGAGCCAAGTAACATACCAGGAGCAGCGCTAAAGGTGTGCCCGAAAGTCATGCAGACGCGAGGCGGTAGGCATAGTATCGTTACCTGAATAAAATGCGAAGTCGAAGGAGAAATACGGCCAAAGGTGCGTGCTCTGCAGAAGACAAAGCAGTACAGAGGAAGAACAAAGTGACACCCCCAGATATAAATCCAAAACACCCTCAGCATCCAGAGGGCCACGACTGGAGGGAGAAACGAGCAAGAAGCCATAGAAAAACCACGAGAAACGGCGCAAACACACGAGCATACCGCCCGTAAACAAAATGCACACCACAGCCCCAGAACACGAGGTATGAAACGCACCACCCATCCACCGGCAGGCGTGGCTCGTACACCAGGCGGACACACAAATCGTACACACAACGTACAGACATCGTACAAACACCAGGAAGGCGTGCAGAATGAAGACAAAGAACGCCGAAACTGGAAGTAGAGACGACGCGAAATAAAAACAAGGCAAAAACGAAGCAAAAGAAAACAGATGATGGAAGGAACCAACAAGGCCGACAAAAGACCCGATGGAAACCACATCGAAAATCAACAGACGTTCCAATAATATTGGAAGGTACGAAGAGACTCGCTAACCAACGAGAACGGTTTGCCTGAAACGCTTTGCGTAATAGTGGCCCGAGGCATTGTATGTACTAGCCCTATCTATAAATCCATCATTCTGTGTAAAATCTCTTATGTATATACCTTACCCAAATAAACATTCATTTATTTGTATTATGTATTTAGAACCACGACAAGCACCCCTGACCAAGGAACATGTAGGTACAACGATACGAAGCGGTTTAGGCACTATGTACTAGGTCAATATAGAAATCCATCAATGTTTGTTTCACACCTTGTATGGCTGTACCTTACCTGAACACTTTTTTTTTTTTTTTTTTTGAACAGCATCGCGACATAGGAGCAAAAAGGTTAAGGAAAAGGGGGTGAAAAACACCCCCAGGAACGATGGGACCGACGAACCCGAACCCAGGGAGGGGTATACCCGAAAACAACAGGAACACAGAGGGAAGGAACAACCCCACTGAGAAACTGCCAGCCCCACACCAAAGGTACAAGGACCCAAGAGGAGCAAACAGGGCCGAGGCCCCCCAGGCAACCCCTCCCTAACCCCGGGAACCTCTACGGCATGACCCAGGGCCGAGCTGCACCCCCAAAGACCCAGCTTGACAAGGAAAAGCCGGGGCAACCGTGCAAACACTAATGAAGGGAGCCCACTGGTCAGACCCATACTGCACGGCTGGACGAACCGACTCGAATGCCTCCGCCGCCACCCCGGAAGAGGAAACCCCCCGAGACCGCCAGAGTCTCAACCCAACCAGACCCCGCCCCAACCCCGAAACCCGCCTAAGGTTCAGAGCAGGAAGGAAGAGAGGAAGTGAGTAGAACAGAAGGGGAGGAACAAGAAGCAAAAGGAGCCAGAGCCGAAGTGACCCCCACCCCCAAGTCCAGACCCCAACCACCAAAACGGGGCAGCCTCGGGGCATCCGGGGCTGCAAACAACCAAGAGCGTTGCAGCAACCTACACCCAGCAAGCAATGCCGCAGCCGCCTGCACCCGATTATCAAGACTAGTGGCCTGGGTGAAGGAGAGCGCGTACCGACAACAATCATCGGACGACTCCGGGTCACAAGAACAAGGACCCAACAGGCAGCATGGCGGAGGCACAACCGGTGAGTGTCACCCTGAGACAAGGGGATAGATCAACCGTCAACTCGCAGGACGCGAGGGGGACTCTGGGGACACACCTAGAGGACCACGGAGCCCCCGTGGGGTTTCCCAGGGCCCTTAGCCTTTGATACACGCTAAGGGAAGCCCAGGCAGGGTATCGCGAACCGGCGCCCAAATCAATCAACAAACTGCTAAAGCTGAACCCCCGGGACATGTCCACTCACAGGGGCCAAGCAGGGAGTACCACTAACAGAAGAATTCGAAAGAAATTCACCTACAACAGGAAAGGGGACCATAGTAAAGGCAGACCCCCCACCAGGCAAAAACAAAAGAAAAAGCCCGCAAGAGGACAACGTGCCCAGGCGGAACAGAGCCGGCCGCTGTTAATGGTGAAAACTAGCTGTGCAGTACCCCGCGCCCCTACCAGTGACGAAAACTACCACCTACCCAGAGACAAACCAGGGCAACAAAACCCCAGCCGACTCCAAGGGCAGCCCAGTACCGAGCAGTAAAGGACACAGCGGAGGTAGAACCCAAGTTGACTAAGCCCCAAAGGCAGTACTTACAGGGCACCTAGGGAAGATAGCCCTAGGCACATGCAGCCCGAGTACCGTGGAATCTTACTCCTGACTCGCACCCCACTGGTAGAGACAGTCCACACCACAAGGCACAGAACTGAAACAAAAACCGGAGTCAGAGGCACTCGACCAGCCAGTAATACCATCAGCCAAGAACTGCCAGTTGGATCGCCGGCGTGGAGGGTCTGGGGCTCCCCCTTCCCCCTCTCGGGGAGGGGGGGTGTTGTGCAGACAGTGGTGCTGCGACGTGATCACGTCATGCTAGTTTGATAATTTTGTTTGGGGAGTTCTGTCCACTCATTCGGCTTTCGGTAGCAATAATTTCACCAGAATAGGGGTTTGTTTTGGGGCGCCTACCTTTCTGGGTGCTTGACCCGGTCAATGGCAGACATAGAATGCTCCCAATCACAAGGGGGTTTCTATAGGCCATTGCTCCTCGTGCCTCTCTGAGGGGGCCAGGTTCTGGCTCGTGGTCCCAGGTAGGCAAGAACTCCTAGCACTTTGACTGATGCCAGAAAGTTATACATATCCATTCAGCCTGGATAGCTCCGGGGAGCCGATGGGGCTCCCCCGAGAAAAAAAAATTATCTTTATTATTGTCTTTTTTTTCCTTTTTACTCCCATGTTCCATAATACACTGGCTTTGCCTGTGTCCTCTAGTATAAACTTCATTATCCAGTGTACCTCAGTGTATCTCTATTTAACCCTCAAACCGCTAGGGGCCCAAATGGAATTCACACCCACAGGCGCAACAAAAAAAAAAATCCAAAAAATTCTTTCGTCTTACAGAAGTGTTCATTTTTGTTCCCTGATCACGGAAAAAATAACAAAAAAATCGTAGGTGGCATATTTTAGCCGCAATAGGGTAGGGAAGTGTGGCAAAAGAGGGGCGTTGGCAGAGCCTTCGCCAGACGAGGTCTACTCCGCCCGAGCTGTCAGACGGCAGTTGCCACAAATATATTATTTCCTAATTATTTCAATGTCTCTGATTTTTTTAGTTTTTTTACAGTAATATTATTCCATACAGTGAATTGTGGTATATTTATATTATAAAATGTGTGAACCATTGCTGTACTCAAAATTATGGTGTGGATATTAGTGATTCAATTATTATGTTCATAAAACAATAAACAAATAGTTTTGCTGTTGTTACACTATATACACAGGTTATATATAAGTATTTGCATGTTTTGTACACCATAACGAACTACTAAGTTGGTCTTGTGAGTCAAAAAGCAACGAGGAGTGACCGCCAAACACCAGCGAGCCACTCACTGCCACTCCCTCCCTCAACACCACCTCACTCACCCTCATTCACCTCATTCCCACAATACTCTTTCTGTATTTATTCACTATACACAGACATTATATATACGTATTTACATGTTTTGTTCACCATAACTTTACATCTAAGCTTGTATGGTGAGTAAAGTCCATAAGATGTAGCTACTCACACAGCTGATCGGCGGCCGCCCTCAAGACCAGACGCACTAATATTTGTCCTTCAACAATATTGTTTGTGGTGTTATTACGCTATATACACACACATTATATATAAGTATCTACCTGTTTTATTCACCATACCTGAACAAATAAGCTGGTATGGTGCCCAAAGACCATAGTGGTCATCAGTAAACAACATGCCAAGTGTTGGCATGTTGACGACGCTCCTCCCTCACCAAAATGGCGGCTCCCAACCTACTCCTCTCGCTGTTATCTCACACTATACACATGATATATAAAAGTATCTACATTTGTGTTCACCATATCGAACCACTAAGCTGGTATGGTGAGTGCAGTCAATAAATGGTGGCCACACAGTCAGAAAACGACGCCACAACCCTCCCTCCCACAGCCTTACTCCTCCCTCCATGGAGCACAGCGCTAAATATCACCACAATCCTGCTATTATCAGAATCCTGGTCAGTTTTATCACAGTCAGGGGGCTTCAGTAATACTATCACTGCTAAATAATAGCAGTATCATTTATATTATGGTATTTGTAGGCGATGCTGTGGTCACAAGCTGAACAGCGGTGCCGTGAGCTCGTGCTGCGTGCGCCAGCCTTGGTGGCTTGCTCAATACTGACGCTGTAACACCCAAGAATGTTGGCCTGGATTTTTTTTCTAGGTGGCATCTGGCAACTATCGGTCGTGGCTGTACTATAGCTGCTCCTATCCCAGGCGGGGCGTTTAAATTATAGCGCTAGACACGAAATCATATATAAATGATGTGCGCGGTTTCGGTTTTGTCACTGATATCATTTATATATGATATGCGCGGTTTGAGGGTTAAACTACCTCATTTTGTTTTAGTGTAACTTTAGTATTCAACTATAATGTACTTATAATAGTAAAGTAAGCAAGCTTTTCATTTTATAGATTTCATAATTGTTTTTTGACTTTTTTGGTCATCTATTATTATTAATTATTTTAGTTCATTTTTTACATTCCTAAGTTCCCATTAAGTTTTATTACTTAAATTACCATTAAGTTTATATTACTTTAAAATTTTTATTCTACTTTTTCTTTGAAACCCAGGTTGCCTAGCCCAACCACAATTGCTCCATTGTGCTCTTTGCTTTGCCTGTGCAATTTTGATCATTAGTGCAAATAATTACCTACAGTGTACCTGAAAGTACTTTTAAGCAACCTACCTCATTTTTGTATATAGTTTTATATACAGTGGTACCTCGGAATGCGAGTGTCCCTGTATGCGAGTTTTTCGGAAGACGAGCAGGATTTACTCCAAAAATATGTCTCGGAAGGCGAGGGTTACCTCGGGACACGAGTTTGTTGATACGTGTACAGGCCGACTGGCGCGTTGTGGCATGGCGATCGCGCCTCAGTTTACCAGTGTCTCGTGTCCAGTGACTATCCCACCTGAATTCTTCACAAGGATTTACAGTTTTTTATCGTTTTTTTGGCCATTTGAGTATAAAAGTTGTCATTATATATCTTGCCATGGGTCTCAAGAAAGCCATTGGTAAGGTTTAACCTAAGAAAATAGCTGTGAGTAGAGGCAGTAGAGGATGTCCCTTCTTGATTAAGAAAATGTGTGAAGTATGGGAAGAACTGCAAAGTTTTGTTGAAAAAACTCACCCAGATAAAGCTGTAGCAGGCCATTGCATTGACCTTTTAAATGATAATGTGATGTCTTACTACAGACAAGTGTTAAAATGTAGGGAAAAACAAGTGTCATTAGACAAATTCTTAGTAAAACAAGCAAGTCCTAGTGGTATGCAGGCAAAATGTGCCAGAGTGTGCATACCAGTGAAGTCCTCACTGCCTGATGTGATAATGGAAGGGGACTCCCCTTCCAAACAGTAACTCCTCTCTTCCTCCCACCTCACCATCTTCCATACGCCTACAGCATTCAACAGCAAGGTAAGTAATAACTTGAACATAGTTTTGTAGGTTTATTTAGATGAATTAGTTTAGACAAAACCCAAGATTCAAGAAGATTACAAATTCTTGAGGCAATTCACATAAGAATTGAGCGACCTACCATGAACACCCAAATCACGGAACTATTTACTCTACCCACCATGAGAGTAAGGACAAGACAAGAACATATCGATGCCAACACAGAAGACAATGTCCAACATAACAGGCCAATTACACTGGATTAATCTTTGTGTTTAGATAGGAGATGCCTCGTATGGGCCAATAAGCCTTCTGCAGCCCCTATGTTTATCCCTTATGTATCCCCCCCATGTTTTCACCT
>NC_091161.1:3992804-4092804 GCF_040958095.1 Procambarus clarkii | reverse complement strand
AGCAGGGCTGGCAAGAGTTGGCGAGCAGGGCTGGCAAGAGTTGGCGAGCAGGGCTGGCAAGAGTTGGCGAGCAGGGCTGGCAAGAGTTGGCGAGCAGGGCTGGCAAGAGTTGGCGAAGCAGGGCTGGCAAGAGTTGGTAAGCAGGGCTGGCAAGAGTTGGTAAGCAGGGCTGGCAAGAGTTGGTAAGCAGGGCTGGCAAGATTTGGTAAGCAGGGCTGGCAAGAGTTGGTAAGCAGGGCTGGCAAGAGTTGGTAAGCAGGGCTGGCAAGAGTTGGTAAGCAGGGCTGGCAAGAGTTGGTAAGCAGGGCTGGCAAGAGTTGGTAAGCAGGGCTGGCAAGAGTTGGTAAGCAGGGCTGGCAAGAGTTGGTAAGCAGGGCTGGCAAGAGTTGGTAAGCAGGGCTGGCAAGAGTTGGTAAGCAGGGCTGGCAAGAGTTGGTAAGCAGGGCTGGCAAGAGTTGGTAAGCAGGGCTGGCAAGAGTTGGCGAGCAGGGCTGGCAAGAGTTGGCGAGCAGGGCTGGCAAGAGTTGGCGAGCAGGGCTGGCAAGAGTTGGCGAGCAGGGCTGGCAAGAGTTGGCGAGCAGGGCTGGCAAGAGTTGGCGAGCAGGGCTGGCAAGAGTTGGCGAGCAGGGCTGGCAAGAGTTGGCGAGCAGGGCTGGCAAGAGTTGGCGAGCAGGGCTGGCAAGAGTTGGCGAGCAGGGCTGGCAAGAGTTGGCGAGCAGGGCTGGCAAGAGTTGGCGAGCAGGGCTGGCAAGAGTTGGCGAGCAGGGCTGGCAAGAGTTGGCGAGCAGGGCTGGCAAGAGTTGGCGAGCAGGGCTGGCAAGAGTTGGCGAGCAGGGCTGGCAAGAGTTGGCGAGCAGGGCTGGCAAGAGTTGGCGAGCAGGGCTGGCAAGAGTTGGCGAGCAGGGCTGGCAAGAGTTGGCGAGCAGGGCTGGCAAGAGTTGGCGAGCAGGGCTGGCAAGAGTTGGCGAGCAGGGCTGGCAAGAGTTGGCGAGCAGGGCTGGCAAGAGTTGGCGAGCAGGGCTGGCAAGAGTTGGCGAGCAGGGCTGGCAAGAGTTGGCGAGCAGGGCTGGCAAGAGTTGGCGAGCAGGGCTGGCAAGAGTTGGCGAGCAGGGCTGGCAAGAGTTGGCGAGCAGGGCTGGCAAGAGTTGGCGAGCAGGGCTGGCAAGAGTTGGCGAGCAGGGCTGGCAAGAGTTGGCGAGCAGGGCTGGCAAGAGTTGGCGAGCAGGGCTGGCAAGAGTTGGCGAGCAGGGCTGGCAAGAGTTGGCGAGCAGGGCTGGCAAGAGTTGGCGAGCAGGGCTGGCAAGAGTTGGCGAGCAGGGCTGGCAAGAGTTGGCGAGCAGGGCTGGCAAGAGTTGGCGAGCAGGGCTGGCAAGAGTTGGCGAGCAGGGCTGGCAAGAGTTGGCGAGCAGGGCTGGCAAGAGTTGGCGAGCAGGGCTGGCAAGAGTTGGCGAGCAGGGCTGGCAAGAGTTGGCGAGCAGGGCTGGCAAGAGTTGGCGAGCAGGGCTGGCAAGAGTTGGCGAGCAGGGCTGGCAAGAGTTGGCGAGCAGGGCTGGCAAGAGTTGGCGAGCAGGGCTGGCAAGAGTTGGCGAGCAGGGCTGGCAAGAGTTGGCGAGCAGGGCTGGCAAGAGTTGGCGAGCAGGGCTGGCAAGAGTTGGCGAGCAGGGCTGGCAAGAGTTGGCGAGCAGGGCTGGCAAGAGTTGGCGAGCAGGGCTGGCAAGAGTTGGCGAGCAGGGCTGGCAAGAGTTGGCGAGCAGGGCTGGCAAGAGTTGGCGAGCAGGGCTGGCAAGAGTTGGCGAGCAGGGCTGGCAAGAGTTGGCGAGCAGGGCTGGCAAGAGTTGGCGAGCAGGGCTGGCAAGAGTTGGCGAGCAGGGCTGGCAAGAGTTGGCGAGCAGGGCTGGCAAGAGTTGGCGAGCAGGGCTGGCAAGAGTTGGCGAGCAGGGCTGGCAAGAGTTGGCGAGCAGGGCTGGCAAGAGTTGGCGAGCAGGGCTGGCAAGAGTTGGCGAGCAGGGCTGGCAAGAGTTGGCGAGCAGGGCTGGCAAGAGTTGGCGAGCAGGGCTGGCAAGAGTTGGCGAGCAGGGCTGGCAAGAGTTGGCGAGCAGGGCTGGCAAGAGTTGGCGAGCAGGGCTGGCAAGAGTTGGCGAGCAGGGCTGGCAAGAGTTGGCGAGCAGGGCTGGCAAGAGTTGGCGAGCAGGGCTGGCAAGAGTTGGCGAGCAGGGCTGGCAAGAGTTGGCGAGCAGGGCTGGCAAGAGTTGGCGAGCAGGGCTGGCAAGAGTTGGCGAGCAGGGCTGGCAAGAGTTGGCGAGCAGGGCTGGCAAGAGTTGGCGAGCAGGGCTGGCAAGAGTTGGCGAGCAGGGCTGGCAAGAGTTGGCGAGCAGGGCTGGCAAGAGTTGGCGAGCAGGGCTGGCAAGAGTTGGCGAGCAGGGCTGGCAAGAGTTGGCGAGCAGGGCTGGCAAGAGTTGGCGAGCAGGGCTGGCAAGAGTTGGCGAGCAGGGCTGGCAAGAGTTGGCGAGCAGGGCTGGCAAGAGTTGGCGAGCAGGGCTGGCAAGAGTTGGCGAGCAGGGCTGGCAAGAGTTGGCGAGCAGGGCTGGCAAGAGTTGGCGAGCAGGGCTGGCAAGAGTTGGCGAGCAGGGCTGGCAAGAGTTGGCGAGCAGGGCTGGCAAGAGTTGGCGAGCAGGGCTGGCAAGAGTTGGCGAGCAGGGCTGGCAAGAGTTGGCGAGCAGGGCTGGCAAGAGTTGGCGAGCAGGGCTGGCAAGAGTTGGCGAGCAGGGCTGGCAAGAGTTGGCGAGCAGGGCTGGCAAGAGTTGGCGAGCAGGGCCTGGCAAGAGTTGGCGAGCAGGGCTGGCAAGAGTTGGCGAGCAGGGCTGGCAAGAGTTGGCGAGCAGGGCTGGCAAGAGTTGGCGAGCAGGGCTGGCAAGAGTTGGCGAGCAGGGCTGGCAAGAGTTGGCGAGCAGGGCTGGCAAGAGTTGGCGAGCAGGGCTGGCAAGAGTTGGCGAGCAGGGCTGGCAAGAGTTGGCGAGCAGGGCTGGCAAGAGTTGGCGAGCAGGGCTGGCAAGAGTTGGCGAGCAGGGCTGGCAAGAGTTGGCGAGCAGGGCTGGCAAGAGTTGGCGAGCAGGGCTGGCAAGAGTTGGCGAGCAGGGCTGGCAAGAGTTGGCGAGCAGGGCTGGCAAGAGTTGGCGAGCAGGGCTGGCAAGAGTTGGCGAGCAGGGCTGGCAAGAGTTGGCGAGCAGGGCTGGCAAGAGTTGGCGAGCAGGGCTGGCAAGAGTTGGCGAGCAGGGCTGGCAAGAGTTGGCGAGCAGGGCTGGCAAGAGTTGGCGAGCAGGGCTGGCAAGAGTTGGCGAGCAGGGCTGGCAAGAGTTGGCGAGCAGGGCTGGCAAGAGTTGGCGAGCAGGGCTGGCAAGAGTTGGCGAGCAGGGCTGGCAAGAGTTGGCGAGCAGGGCTGGCAAGAGTTGGCGAGCAGGGCTGGCAAGAGTTGGCGAGCAGGGCTGGCAAGAGTTGGCGAGCAGGGCTGGCAAGAGTTGGCGAGCAGGGCTGGCAAGAGTTGGCGAGCAGGGCTGGCAAGAGTTGGCGAGCAGGGCTGGCAAGAGTTGGCGAGCAGGGCTGGCAAGAGTTGGCGAGCAGGGCTGGCAAGAGTTGGCGAGCAGGGCTGGCAAGAGTTGGCGAGCAGGGCTGGCAAGAGTTGGCGAGCAGGGCTGGCAAGAGTTGGCGAGCAGGGCTGGCAAGAGTTGGCGAGCAGGGCTGGCAAGAGTTGGCGAGCAGGGCTGGCAAGAGTTGGCGAGCAGGGCTGGCAAGAGTTGGCGAGCAGGGCTGGCAAGAGTTGGCGAGCAGGGCTGGCAAGAGTTGGCGAGCAGGGCTGGCAAGAGTTGGCGAGCAGGGCTGGCAAGAGTTGGCGAGCAGGGCTGGCAAGAGTTGGCGAGCAGGGCTGGCAAGAGTTGGCGAGCAGGGCTCGGCAAGAGTTGGCGAGCAGGGCTGGCAAGAGTTGGCGAGCAGGAGGCTGGCAAGAGTTGGCGAGCAGGGCTGGCAAGAGTTGGCGAGCAGGGCTGGCAAGAGTTGGCGAGCAGGGCTGGCAAGAGTTGGCGAGCAGGGCTGGCAAGAGTTGGCGAGCAGGGCTGGCAAGAGTTGGCGAGCAGGGCTGGCAAGAGTTGGCGAGCAGGGCTGGCAAGAGTTGGCGAGCAGGGCTGGCAAGAGTTGGCGAGCAGGGCTGGCAAGAGTTGGCGAGCAGGGCTGGCAAGAGTTGGCGAGCAGGGCTGGCAAGAGTTGGCGAGCAGGGCTGGCAAGAGTTGGCGAGCAGGGCTGGCAAGAGTTGGCGAGCAGGGCTGGCAAGAGTTGGCGAGCAGGGCTGGCAAGAGTTGGCGAGCAGGGCTGGCAAGAGTTGGCGAGCAGGGCTGGCAAGAGTTGGCGAGCAGGGCTGGCAAGAGTTGGCGAGCAGGGCTGGCAAGAGTTGGCGAGCAGGGCTGGCAAGAGTTGGCGAGCAGGGCTGGCAAGAGTTGGCGAGCAGGGCTGGCAAGAGTTGGCGAGCAGGGCTGGCAAGAGTTGGCGAGCAGGGCTGGCAAGAGTTGGCGAGCAGGGCTGGCAAGAGTTGGCGAGCAGGGCTGGCAAGAGTTGGCGAGCAGGGCTGGCAAGAGTTGGCGAGCAGGGCTGGCAAGAGTTGGCGAGCAGGGCTGGCAAGAGTTGGCGAGCAGGGCTGGCAAGAGTTGGCGAGCAGGGCTGGCAAGAGTTGGCGAGCAGGGCTGGCAAGAGTTGGCGAGCAGGGCTGGCAAGAGTTGGCGAGCAGGGCTGGCAAGAGTTGGCGAGCAGGGCTGGCAAGAGTTGGCGAGCAGGGCTGGCAAGAGTTGGCGAGCAGGGCTGGCAAGAGTTGGCGAGCAGGGCTGGCAAGAGTTGGCGAGCAGGGCTGGCAAGAGTTGGCGAGCAGGGCTGGCAAGAGTTGGCGAGCAGGGCTGGCAAGAGTTGGCGAGCAGGGCTGGCAAGAGTTGGCGAGCAGGGCTGGCAAGAGTTGGCGAGCAGGGCTGGCAAGAGTTGGCGAGCAGGGCTGGCAAGAGTTGGCGAGCAGGGCTGGCAAGAGTTGGCGAGCAGGGCTGGCAAGAGTTGGCGAGCAGGGCTGGCAAGAGTTGGCGAGCAGGGCTGGCAAGAGTTGGCGAGCAGGGCTGGCAAGAGTTGGCGAGCAGGGCTGGCAAGAGTTGGCGAGCAGGGCTGGCAAGAGTTGGCGAGCAGGGCTGGCAAGAGTTGGCGAGCAGGGCTGGCAAGAGTTGGCGAGCAGGGCTGGCAAGAGTTGGCGAGCAGGGCTGGCAAGAGTTGGCGAGCAGGGCTGGCAAGAGTTGGCGAGCAGGGCTGGCAAGAGTTGGCGAGCAGGGCTGGCAAGAGTTGGCGAGCAGGGCTGGCAAGAGTTGGCGAGCAGGGCTGGCAAGAGTTGGCGAGCAGGGCTGGCAAGAGTTGGCGAGCAGGGCTGGCAAGAGTTGGCGAGCAGGGCTGGCAAGAGTTGGCGAGCAGGGCTGGCAAGAGTTGGCGAGCAGGGCTGGCAAGAGTTGGCGAGCAGGGCTGGCAAGAGTTGGCGAGCAGGGCTGGCAAGAGTTGGCGAGCAGGGCTGGCAAGAGTTGGCGAGCAGGGCTGGCAAGAGTTGGCGAGCAGGGCTGGCAAGAGTTGGCGAGCAGGGCTGGCAAGAGTTGGCGAGCAGGGCTGGCAAGAGTTGGCGAGCAGGGCTGGCAAGAGTTGGCGAGCAGGGCTGGCAAGAGTTGGCGAGCAGGGCTGGCAAGAGTTGGCGAGCAGGGCTGGCAAGAGTTGGCGAGCAGGGCTGGCAAGAGTTGGCGAGCAGGGCTGGCAAGAGTTGGCGAGCAGGGCTGGCAAGAGTTGGCGAGCAGGGCTGGCAAGAGTTGGCGAGCAGGGCTGGCAAGAGTTGGCGAGCAGGGCTGGCAAGAGTTGGCGAGCAGGGCTGGCAAGAGTTGGCGAGCAGGGCTGGCAAGAGTTGGCGAGCAGGGCTGGCAAGAGTTGGCGAGCAGGGCTGGCAAGAGTGGCGAAGCAGGGCTGGCAAGAGTTGGCGAAGCAGGGCTGGCAAAGAGTTTGGCGAGCAGGGCTGGCAAGAGTTGGCGAAGCAGGGCTGGCAAGAGTTGAAAGCGAAGCAGGGCTGGCAAGAGTTGGCGAGCAGGGCTGGCAAGAGTTGGCGAGCAGGGCTGGCAAGAGTTGGTACGAGCAGGGCTTGGCAAGAGTTGGCGAAGCAGGGCTGGCAAGAGTTGGCAGCAGGGCTGGCAAGAGTTGGCGAGCAGGGCTGGCAAGAGTTGGCTAAGCAGGGCTGGCAAGAGTGGTCAGCAGGGGCTGGCAAGAGTTGGCGAGCAGGGCTGCAAGAGTTGGCTAGCAGGGCTGGCAAGAGTAGTTGGCGAGCAGGGCTGGCAAGAGTTGGCGAGCAGGGCTGGCAAGAGTTGGCGAGCAGGGCTGGCAAGAGTTGGCGAGCAGGGCTGGCAAGAGTTGGTAAGCAGGGCTGGCAAGAGTTGGTAAGCAGGGCTGGCAAGAGTTGGTAGCAGGGCTGGCAAGAGTTGGTAAGCAGGGCTGCAAGACGTTGGTAAGCAGGGCTGGCAAGAGTTGGGAAGCAGGGCTGGCAAGAGTTGGTAAGCAGGGCTGGCAAGAGTTGGTAGCAGGCTGGCAAGAGTTGGTAGCAGGGCTGGCAAGAGTTGGAGCAGGCTGGCAGAGTTGGTAAGCAGGGCTGGCAAGAGTTGGCGAGCAGGGCTGGCAAGAGTTGGTAGCAGGGCTGGCAAGAGTTGGACGCAGGGCTGGCAAGAGTTGGTAAGCAGGGCTGGCAAGAGTTGGTAAGCAGGGCTGGCAAGAGTTGGGTAAGCAGGGCTGGCAAGAGTTGGTACGAGCAGGGCTGGCAAGAGTTGGTAAGCAGGGCTGGCAAGAGTTGGTAGCAGGGCTGGCAAGAGTTGTAAGCAGGGCTGCAAGAGTTGGTAAGCAGGGCTGGCAGAGTTGGTAAGCAGGGCTGGCAAGAGTTGGGAGCAGGGCTGGCAAGAGTTGGTAAGCAGGGCTGGCAAGAGTTGGTAAGCAGGGCTGGCAAGAGTTGGTAAGCAGGCTGGCAAGAGTTGGTAAGCAGGGCTGGCAAGAGTTGGTACGCAGGGCTGGCAAGAGTTTGGTAAGCAGGGCTGGCAAGAGTTTGGTAAGCAGGGCTGGCAAGAGTTGGCGAGCAGGGCTGGCAAGAGTTGGCGAGCAGGGCTGGCAAGAGTTGGCGAGCAGGCTGGCAAGAGGTGGCGAGCAGGGCTGGCAAGAGTTGCGAGCAGGGCTGGCAAGAGTTGGCGAGCAGGGCTGGCAAGAGTTGGCGAGCAGGGCTGTCAAGAGTTGGCGAGCAGGCTGGCAAGAGTTGGCGAAGCAGGGCTGGCAAAGAGTTGCGAGCAGGGCTGGCAAGAGTTGCGAGCAGGGCTGGCAAGAGTGGCGAGCAGGGCTGCAAGAGTTGGCGAGCAGGGCTGGCAAGAGTTGGCGAGCAGGGCTGGCAAGAGTTGGCGAGCAGGGCTGGCAAGAGTTGGCGAAGCAGGGCTGGCAAGAGTTGGCAGAGCAGGGCTGGCAAGAGTTGGCGAGCAGGGCTGGCAAGAGTTGGCGAGCAGGGCTGGCAAGAGTGGCGAGCCAGGGCTGGCAAGAGTTGGGAGCAGGGCTGGCAAGAGTTGGCGAGCAGGGCTGGCATAGAGTTGGCGAGCAGGGCTGGCAAGAGTTGGCGAGCAGGGCTGGCAAGAGTTGGCGAGCAGGGCTGGCAAGAGTTGGCGAGCAGGGCTGGCAAGAGTTGGCGAGCAGGGCTGGCAAGAGTTGGCGAGCAGGGCTGGCAAGAGTTGGCGAGCAGGGCTGGCAAGAGTTGGCGAGCAGGGCTGGCAAGAGTTGGCGAGCAGGGCTGGCAAGAGTTGGCGAGCAGGGCTGGCAAGAGTTGGCGAGCAGGGCTGGCAAGAGTTGGCGAGCAGGGCTGGCAAGAGTTGGCGAGCAGGGCTGGCAAGAGTTGGCGAGCAGGGCTGGCAAGAGTTGGCGAGCAGGGCTGGCAAGAGTTGGCGAGCAGGGCTGGCAAGAGTTGGCGAGCAGGGCTGGCAAGAGTTGGCGAGCAGGGCTGGCAAGAGTTGGCGAGCAGGGCTGGCAAGAGTTGGCGAGCAGGGCTGGCAAGAGTTGGCGAGCAGGGCTGGCAAGAGTTGGCGAGCAGGGCTGGCAAGAGTTGGCGAGCAGGGCTGGCAAGAGTTGGCGAGCAGGGCTGGCAAGAGTTGGCGAGCAGGGCTGGCAAGAGTTGGCGAGCAGGGCTGGCAAGAGTTGGCGAGCAGGGCTGGCAAGAGTTGGCGAGCAGGGCTGGCAAGAGTTGGCGAGCAGGGCTGGCAAGAGTTGGCGAGCAGGGCTGGCAAGAGTTGGCGAGCAGGGCTGGCAAGAGTTGGCGAGCAGGGCTGGCAAGAGTTGGCGAGCAGGGCTGGCAAGAGTTGGCGAGCAGGGCTGGCAAGAGTTGGCGAGCAGGGCTGGCAAGAGTTGGCGAGCAGGGCTGGCAAGAGTTGGCGAGCAGGGCTGGCAAGAGTTGGCGAGCAGGGCTGGCAAGAGTTGGCGAGCAGGGCTGGCAAGAGTTGGCGAGCAGGGCTGGCAAGAGTTGGCGAGCAGGGCTGGCAAGAGTTGGCGAGCAGGGCTGGCAAGAGTTGGCGAGCAGGGCTGGCAAGAGTTGGCGAGCAGGGCTGGCAAGAGTTGGCGAGCAGGGCTGGCAAGAGTTGGCGAGCAGGGCTGGCAAGAGTTGGCGAGCAGGGCTGGCAAGAGTTGGCGAGCAGGGCTGGCAAGAGTTGGCGAGCAGGGCTGGCAAGAGTTGGCGAGCAGGGCTGGCAAGAGTTGGCGAGCAGGGCTGGCAAGAGTTGGCGAGCAGGGCTGGCAAGAGTTGGCGAGCAGGGCTGGCAAGAGTTGGCGAGCAGGGCTGGCAAGAGTTGGCGAGCAGGGCTGGCAAGAGTTGGCGAGCAGGGCTGGCAAGAGTTGGCGAGCAGGGCTGGCAAGAGTTGGCGAGCAGGGCTGGCAAGAGTTGGCGAGCAGGGCTGGCAAGAGTTGGCGAGCAGGGCTGGCAAGAGTTGGCGAGCAGGGCTGGCAAGAGTTGGCGAGCAGGGCTGGCAAGAGTTGGCGAGCAGGGCTGGCAAGAGTTGGCGAGCAGGGCTGGCAAGAGTTGGCGAGCAGGGCTGGCAAGAGTTGGCGAGCAGGGCTGGCAAGAGTTGGCGAGCAGGGCTGGCAAGAGTTGGCGAGCAGGGCTGGCAAGAGTTGGCGAGCAGGGCTGGCAAGAGTTGGCGAGCAGGGCTGGCAAGAGTTGGCGAGCAGGGCTGGCAAGAGTTGGCGAGCAGGGCTGGCAAGAGTTGGCGAGCAGGGCTGGCAAGAGTTGGCGAGCAGGGCTGGCAAGAGTTGGCGAGCAGGGCTGGCAAGAGTTGGCGAGCAGGGCTGGCAAGAGTTGGCGAGCAGGGCTGGCAAGAGTTGGCGAGCAGGGCTGGCAAGAGTTGGCGAGCAGGGCTGGCAAGAGTTGGCGAGCAGGGCTGGCAAGAGTTGGCGAGCAGGGCTGGCAAGAGTTGGCGAGCAGGGCTGGCAAGAGTTGGCGAGCAGGGCTGGCAAGAGTTGGCGAGCAGGGCTGGCAAGAGTTGGCGAGCAGGGCTGGCAAGAGTTGGCGAGCAGGGCTGGCAAGAGTTGGCGAGCAGGGCTGGCAAGAGTTGGCGAGCAGGGCTGGCAAGAGTTGGCGAGCAGGGCTGGCAAGAGTTGGCGAGCAGGGCTGGCAAGAGTTGGCGAGCAGGGCTGGCAAGAGTGGCGAGCAGGGACTGGCAAGAGTTGGCGAGCAGGGCTGGCAAGAGTTGGCGAGCAGGGCTGGCAAGAGTTGGCGAGCAGGGCTGGCAAGAGTTGGCGAGCAGGGCTGGCAAGAGTTGGCGAGCAGGGCTGCAAGAGTGGCGAGCAGGGCTGGCAAGAGTTGGCGAGCAGGGCTGGCAAGAGTTGGCGAGCAGGGCTGGCAAGAGTTGGCGAGCAGGGCTGGCAAGAGTTGGCGAGCAGGGCTGGCAAGAGTTGGCGAGCAGGGCTGGCAAGAGTTGGCGAGCAGGGCTGGCAAGAGTTGGCGAGCAGGGCTGGCAAGAGTTGGCGAGCAGGGCTGGCAAGAGTTGGCGAGCAGGGCTGGCAAGAGTTGGCGAGCAGGGCTGGCAAGAGTTGGCGAGCAGGGCTGGCAAGAGTTGGCGAGCAGGGCTGGCAAGAGTTGGCGAGCAGGGCTGGCAAGAGTTGGCGAGCAGGGCTGGCAAGAGTTGGCGAGCAGGGCTGGCAAGAGTTGGCGAGCAGGGCTGGCAAGAGTTGGCGAGCAGGGCTGGCAAGAGTTGGCGAGCAGGGCTGGCAAGAGTTGGCGAGCAGGGCTGGCAAGAGTTGGCGAGCAGGGCTGGCAAGAGTTGGCGAGCAGGGCTGGCAAGAGTTGGCGAGCAGGGCTGGCAAGAGTTGGCGAGCAGGGCTGGCAAGAGTTGGCGAGCAGGGCTGGCAAGAGTTGGCGAGCAGGGCTGGCAAGAGTTGGCGAGCAGGGCTGGCAAGAGTTGGCGAGCAGGGCTGGCAAGAGTTGGCGAGCAGGGCTGGCAAGAGTTGGCGAGCAGGGCTGGCAAGAGTTGGCGAGCAGGGCTGGCAAGAGTTGGCGAGCAGGGCTGGCAAGAGTTGGCGAGCAGGGCTGGCAAGAGTTGGCGAGCAGGGCTGGCAAGAGTTGGCGAGCAGGGCTGGCAAGAGTTGGCGAGCAGGGCTGGCAAGAGTTGGCGAGCAGGGCTGGCAAGAGTTGGCGAGCAGGGCTGGCAAGAGTTGGCGAGCAGGGCTGGCAAGAGTTGGCGAGCAGGGCTGGCAAGAGTTGGCGAGCAGGGCTGGCAAGAGTTGGCGAGCAGGGCTGGCAAGAGTTGGCGAGCAGGGCTGGCAAGAGTTGGCGAGCAGGGCTGGCAAGAGTTGGCGAGCAGGGCTGGCAAGAGTTGGCGAGCAGGGCTGGCAAGAGTTGGCGAGCAGGGCTGGCAAGAGTTGGCGAGCAGGGCTGGCAAGAGTTGGCGAGCAGGGCTGGCAAGAGTTGGCGAGCAGGGCTGGCAAGAGTTGGCGAGCAGGGCTGGCAAGAGTTGGCGAGCAGGGCTGGCAAGAGTTGGCGAGCAGGGCTGGCAAGAGTTGGCGAGCAGGGCTGGCAAGAGTTGGCGAGCAGGGCTGGCAAGAGTTGGCGAGCAGGGCTGGCAAGAGTTGGCGAGCAGGGCTGGCAAGAGTTGGCGAGCAGGGCTGGCAAGAGTTGGCGAGCAGGGCTGGCAAGAGTTGGCGAGCAGGGCTGGCAAGAGTTGGCGAGCAGGGCTGGCAAGAGTTGGCGAGCAGGGCTGGCAAGAGTTGGCGAGCAGGGCTGGCAAGAGTTGGCGAGCAGGGCTGGCAAGAGTTGGCGAGCAGGGCTGGCAAGAGTTGGCGAGCAGGGCTGGCAAGAGTTGGCGAGCAGGGCTGGCAAGAGTTGGCGAGCAGGGCTGGCAAGAGTTGGCGAGCAGGGCTGGCAAGAGTTGGCGAGCAGGGCTGGCAAGAGTTGGCGAGCAGGGCTGGCAAGAGTTGGCGAGCAGGGCTGGCAAGAGTTGGCGAGCAGGGCTGGCAAGAGTTGGCGAGCAGGGCTGGCAAGAGTTGGCGAGCAGGGCTGGCAAGAGTTGGCGAGCAGGGCTGGCAAGAGTTGGCGAGCAGGGCTGGCAAGAGTTGGCGAGCAGGGCTGGCAAGAGTTGGCGAGCAGGGCTGGCAAGAGTTGGCGAGCAGGGCTGGCAAGAGTTGGCGAGCAGGGCTGGCAAGAGTTGGCGAGCAGGGCTGGCAAGAGTTGGCGAGCAGGGCTGGCAAGAGTTGGCGAGCAGGGCTGGCAAGAGTTGGCGAGCAGGGCTGGCAAGAGTTGGCGAGCAGGGCTGGCAAGAGTTGGCGAGCAGGGCTGGCAAGAGTTGGCGAGCAGGGCTGGCAAGAGTTGGCGAGCAGGGCTGGCAAGAGTTGGCGAGCAGGGCTGGCAAGAGTTGGCGAGCAGGGCTGGCAAGAGTTGGCGAGCAGGGCTGGCAAGAGTTGGCGAGCAGGGCTGGCAAGAGTTGGCGAGCAGGGCTGGCAAGAGTTGGCGAGCAGGGCTGGCAAGAGTTGGCGAGCAGGGCTGGCAAGAGTTGGCGAGCAGGGCTGGCAAGAGTTGGCGAGCAGGGCTGGCAAGAGTTGGCGAGCAGGGCTGGCAAGAGTTGGCGAGCAGGGCTGGCAAGAGTTGGCGAGCAGGGCTGGCAAGAGTTGGCGAGCAGGGCTGGCAAGAGTTGGCGAGCAGGGCTGGCAAGAGTTGGCGAGCAGGGCTGGCAAGAGTTGGCGAGCAGGGCTGGCAAGAGTTGGCGAGCAGGGCTGGCAAGAGTTGGCGAGCAGGGCTGGCAAGAGTTGGCGAGCAGGGCTGGCAAGAGTTGGCGAGCAGGGCTGGCAAGAGTTGGCGAGCAGGGCTGGCAAGAGTTGGCGAGCAGGGCTGGCAAGAGTTGGCGAGCAGGGCTGGCAAGAGTTGGCGAGCAGGGCTGGCTAAGAGTTGGCGAGCAGGGCTGGCAAGAGTTGGCGAGCAGGGCTGGCAAGAGTTGGCGAGCAGGGCTGGCAAGAGTTGGCGAGCAGGGCTGGCAAGAGTTGGCGAGCAGGGCTGGCAAGAGTTGGCGAGCAGGGCTGGCAAGAGTTGGCGAGCAGGGCTGGCAAGAGTTGGCGAGCAGGGCTGGCAAGAGTTGGCGAGCAGGCTGGCAAGAGTTGGCGAGCAGGGCTGGCAAGAGTTGGCGAGCAGGGCTGGCAAGAGTTGGCGAGCAGGGCTGGCAAGAGTTGGCGAGCAGGGCTGGCAAGAGTTGGCGAGCAGGGCTGGCAAGAGTTGGCGAGCAGGGCTGGCAAGAGTTGGCGAGCAGGGCTGGCAAGAGTTGGCGAGCAGGGCTGGCAAGAGTTGGCGAGCAGGGCTGGCAAGAGTTGGCGAGCAGGGCTGGCAAGAGTTGGCGAGCAGGGCTGGCAAGAGTTGGCGAGCAGGGCTGGCAAGAGTTGGCGAGCAGGGCTGGCAAGAGTTGGCGAGCAGGGGCTGGCAAGAGTTGGCGAGCAGGGCTGGCAAGAGTTGGCGAGCAGGGCTGGCAAGAGTTGGCGAGCAGGGCTGGCAAGAGTTGGCGAGCAGGGCTGGCAAGAGTTGGCGAGCAGGGCTGGCAAGAGTTGGCGAGCAGGGCTGGCAATGAGTTGGCGAGCAGGGCTGGCAAGAGTTGGCGAGCAGGGCTGGCAAGAGTTGGCGAGCAGGGCTGGCAAGAGTTGGCGAGCAGGGCTGGCAAGAGTTGGCGAGCAGGGCTGGCAAGAGTTGGCGAGCAGGGCTGGCAAGAGTTGGCGAGCAGGGCTGGCAAGAGTTGGCGAGCAGGGCTGGCAAGAGTTGGCGAGCAGGGCTGGCAAGAGTTGGCGAGCAGGGCTGGCAAGAGTTGGCGAGCAGGGCTGGCAAGAGTTGGCGAGCAGGGCTGGCAAGAGTTGGCGAGCAGGGCTGGGCAAAGGAGTCGGCGAGCAGGGCTGGCAAGAGTTGGGCGAGCAGGGCTGGCAAGAGTTGGCGAGCAGGGCTGGCAAGAGTTGGCGAGCAGGGCTGGCAAAGACGTTGGCGAGCAGGGCTGGCAAGAGTTGCGAGAGGCAGGGTGGCAACGAGTTTGGGCGAGCAGGCTGCAAGAGTTGGCGAGCAGGGCTGGCAAGAGTTGGCGAGCAGGGGCTGGCAAGAGTTGGCGACGCAGGGCTGGCAAGAGTTTGGCGAGCAGGGCTGGCAAGAGTTGGCGAGCAGGGCTGGCAAGAGTTGGCGAGCAGGGCTGGCAAGAGTTTGGCGAGCAGGGCTGGCAAGAGTTGGCGAGCAGGGCTGGCAAGAGTTGGCGAGCAGGCTGGCAAGGATGTTGGCGAGCAGGGCTGGCAAGAGTGGCGAGCAGGGCTGGCAAAGAGTTGGCGAGCAGGGCTGGCAAGAGTTGGGCGAGCAGGGCTGGCAGAGTTGGCGAGCGGCTTGCAAGAGTTGGCGAGCAGGGCTGGCAAGAGTTGGCGAGCAGGGCTGGCAAGAGTTGGCGAGCAGGGCTGGCAAGAGTTGGCGAGCAGGGCTGGCAAGAGTTGGCGAGCAGGGCTGGCAAGAGTTGGCGAGCAGGCTTGGCGAGCAGGGCTGGCAAGCGTTGTCGAGCAGGGCTGGCACGCAGTTGGCGAGCCGGGCTGGCAAGCGTTGGCGAGCCAGGGCTGGGCAAGATGTTGGCTGAGCAGGCTGGCCAAGCGTTGGCGAGCAGGGCTGGCAAGCTTTGTCGAGGAAGGGCTGGCAAGCGTTGGCCGAGCAGGGCTGGCAAGCGTTGTCGAGCAGGGCTGGACAAGAGTTGGCGAGCAGGGCTGGCAAGAGTTTGGCGAGCAGGGCTGGCAAGAGTGGCGAGCAGGGCTGGCCAAGAGGGCGAGCAGGGCTGGCAAGAGTTGGCGAGCAGGGCTGGCAAGGAGTTGGCGAGCAGGGCTGGCAAGAGTTGTCGAGCAGGGCTGGCAAGAGTTGGCGAGCAGGGCTGGCAAGACGTTGGCGAGCAGTGACTGGCAAGAGTTGGCGAGCAGGGCTGGCAAGGAGTTGGCGAGCAGTTGGGCTAGGGCTGCAAGATGTTGGCGAAGCCGGGCTGGCAAGAGTTGGCGAGCAGGGGCTGGGCAAGAGTTGGCTGAGCAGGCTGGCAAGAGTTGGGCAGGGGCAAGAGTTGGCGAGCAGGGCTGGCAAGAGTTGGCGAGCAGGCGCTGGCAAGTAGTTGGCGAGCAGGGCTGGCAAGAGTTGGCGAGCAGGGCTGGCAAGAGTTGGCGAGCAGGGCTGGCAAGAGTTGGCGAGCAGGCTGGCAAGAGTTGGCGAGCAGGGCTGGCAAGAGTTGGCGAGCAGGGCTGGCAAGAGTTGGCGAGCAGGGCTGGCAAGAGTTGGCGAGCAGGGCTGGCAAGAGTTGGCGAGCAGGGCTGGCAAGAGTTGGCGAGCAGGGCTGGCAAGAGTTGGCGAGCAGGGCTGGCAAGAGTTGGCGAGCAGGGCTGGCAAGAGTTGGCGAGCAGGGCTGGCAAGAGTTGGCGAGCAGGGCTGGCAAGAGTTGGCGAGCAGGGCTGGCAAGAGTTGGCGAGCAGGGCTGGCAAGAGTTGGCGAGCAGGGCTGGCAAGAGTTGGCGAGCAGGGCTGGCAAGAGTTGGCGAGCAGGGCTGGCAAGAGTTGGCGAGCAGGGCTGGCAAGAGTTGGCGAGCAGGGCTGGCAAGAGTTGGCGAGCAGGGCTGGCAAGAGTTGGCGAGCAGGGCTGGCAAGAGTTGGCGAGCAGGGCTGGCAAGAGTTGGCGAGCAGGGCTGGCAAGAGTTGGCGAGCAGGGCTGGCAAGAGTTGGCGAGCAGGGCTGGCAAGAGTTGGCGAGCAGGGCTGGCAAGAGTTGGCGAGCAGGGCTGGCAAGAGTTGGTAAGCAGGGCTGGCAAGAGTCAGTAAGCAGGGCTAGCAGAAGTTCGTAAGAAGGGTTAGCAAGAGTTAGTAAGCAGGGCTAACCACTCTAAACAACTAGCTTTAAGTTCATCTAATATTCCCATCGCACTGGGATCTTTGTAAAATATGGCTGGGAAAAATCATCAGGGATGAACTCGCGCCCCCAGAACTCTGATCACTCGCCTCTCGCATCCCTGCCCCCAAACAAATCCCACAGTCTTCCAGAAGGACCCCACATCCCCATTTACACATGCATAAGTTGACTTTTTTTTTCGCAAAACTGTATTTATCAGATAGAAAGAGTTTCGCAATGGCATTATATTTATCTCCTAACTCGGGATATATAATAATATTCCGAGTTAGGAGTGAGGAACTAATACAGAGATTCAGGACAGCCATTGAATTAGTTAGGAGCAAGGGAGGAATCCCGATCATATGTGGCATTCTTCCAAGAAAGGGAGTGGGAAATGAATGGATGTCGAGGGCATTTTGTGTCAATTGCCGCCTGGAAAGATATTGCAAATCAAATGCAATATCTTTCATAGACAACTGGGAACACTTCTATGGAAGAAATGAAATGTATGCTCGTGATGGGGGGCATCTATCGAGTGCTGGGATTGTTGCTGTTGCGAACTCGTTGGAACCAGTGGTTAGAGGTGTTTGTTTGGGTTTAAACTGTTAGTAGATAGTGGTATGGGAATTGATTTGGAGGAAGGAGGTAATAAAAGTATGTGTTCGTGGGAGAAAAGAATTGGCAAAATGATCAGGGAAAGAAAAGGGCCTCATAATAACAATTCACTTAGGGTATATTACACTAACAGTAGAAGTCTAAGAAATAAAATTAACGAATTAAATGCTCTTGTCTGCACAGAAAAAAAATAGATATTATTGCTCTTACCGAAACGTGGATGAATGTAGAAAATAGAGAACTATTAGCTGAATATCAAATAAATGGATTTAAACTATTTCACACAGATAGATATATTAGACAAGGAGGGGGAGTAGCCATATATGATAGGGACAATTTGAAATGTAGTCTCAGAGAGGGAATCAAAACTGAGCCACACACAGAAACTATTTGGATAGAATTAAACGAAAAAGCAAATAATATTATAATAAGAGTTATATATAGGCCACCAAATTTAGACAGAATGGAAGCAAAGCATCTATGGGATGAAATATCTAGAGCATCTAGACCTAACAGTATTTATGTCATGGGTGACTTTAATTTTAGTGGAATAAACTGGGTGAACAAAACAGGGAATAGTGAAGCAGAAGATTTTCTAGAATTAATTGACGATTGCTTTCTTACGCAACACATTAAGGAACCAACACGGGAAAATAATATTTTAGATTTAGTGCTAACTAACAGGGAAACACAAATTAATGACATCGAAATAGGGAGTGAGCTAGGGAACAGTGATCACAAAGTAATCAGATTTAGCATAGAATGGAATAGACCTGTAGGAGAAAATTCTGTTAAAGTGCCAGATTTTCGAAAAGCTGATTTTAATAGCCTAAGAAATTTTTTGGGTAAAATAGATTGGAAAGTCTTGGGTATGGGGTGTGGGCCGGTCTTGGAGCAAGACATGAACCCAGCGATAAGTGACGTAAAAGGGGATTTCGATGTGGATTTAATATATAACTTATTTAAGAATATTCTAAACAAAGCACAGGAACGTAGTATACCATACAAATTGAATAGATCGAATACTAATGACCCAAAGTGGATAACAAATAATTTAAAGAACCTTATAGGTAAAAGAGAGCTTGGTACAAAAGGATTAAAAATGGGGAAGTCAGTTTAGAACAGGAATTCATACAACTGGTTAGAAATGTTAAAAAAGAGATTAGGAAAGCAAAAAGAAACTATGAAGTTCGCATAGCAGAGCAAGCAAAGTCAAATCCTAAAGGGTTTTTTCAGTTATATCGAACTAAGACTAGGGAAAGGATAGGTCCATTAATATCTGAGACAGGTCAAATAACGGATAATGACAAGGAGATGAGTAGTATTTTTGACAAATATTTTATATCTGTATTTACTAAAGAACTTAACAATATGCCTTCAGCCGAAGAAGTCTATGTGGGTGGGGATGAGAACAGGTTGACTAATTTAGTAGTTACCAGGGAGGATGTAATTAAACAATTAGAAAAACTAAAACCAAACAAATCCCCAGGGCCGGATGAAGTGTTTGCCAGGGTGCTTAAAGAATGCAAAGAGGAGCTTTCCGAGCCACTGTCTACCATATTTAATAAATCAATAGAGTCAGGCAGAGTGCCAGTCATGGAAGGTAGCTAATGTGGTACCAATTTTTAAGAAAGGAGATAGATCACTTGCGTCAAACTATCGGCCAATTAGCCTAACATCTATTGTGGGAAAGTTACTTGAATCAATAATTGCAAATACCATTCGTCTCCATCTTGAAAAACATAAATTAATAAATGAGTCACAACATGGTTTTACAAATGGCCGTTCATGTTTAACAAATTTGCTAACTTTTTATTCCAGCATAGTTGAGGCAGTTGATAGTGGTAAGGATTGTGATGTTGTGTACCTTGACTTTAGCAAAGCTTTTGATACAGTGCCACATGAAAGACTAATTAAAAAAATCGAAGCTCATGGTTTTGGGGGTGCTATATTAAGTTGGATTAGGGCATGGCTATTCCAAAGGAAACAGAGTATAAATGGGGTTAAGTCAGAGTGGGATAATGTTGTTAGTGGAGTACCTCAGGGCTCTGTCCTGGGACCTCTGTTGTTTAAAATATATATAAATGATTTAGATTCAGGTTTGAGTAGCAACTTTTGCAAATTTGCCGATGATACGAAAATCGGTAGGGAAATTAATTTGGAGGAGGACTCGCTATCACTTCAAGTTGATCTTAATAGGGTTTTGAAATGGTCAAAGGATTGGCAAATGCAGTTTAATGCTGATAAATGTAAAGTTCTGAGGCTAGGTAATGATGATAGAGTTACAAGATACGAGCTAGATGGTGTTGAGATTGCGAAGTCGGATTGCGAAAGGGATCTGGGAGTTATGATTAGTAAGAATTTAAAACAAAAGGATCAATACATGAATGTTCGTAATAAGGCGAATAGGACACTGGGATTTATTAATCGAAGCGTTAGTAACAAGACAGCTGGTGTGGTTCTTAAGCTATATCTTGCTCTGGTTAGGCCCCATTTAGATTATGCAATTCAGTTTTGGTCGCCATATTATAGAATGGATATAAATTCACTTGAACGTGTCCAACGTAGGATGACTAAGTTAATTCCCCAAATTAGAAATCTTTCATATAAAGAAAGATTAACAAAGCTTAAGTTGCATTCACTGGAAAGGCGAAGAGTTAGGGGTGACATGATAGAGGTTTACAAGTGGATGAATGGACATAACAGGGGGGGGGGATATAAATAGGGTATTAAAAATATCAAAACAAGACAGAACACGAAACAATGGGTATAAATTGGATAAGTTTATATTTAGGAAAGACTTGGGTAAATACTGAATCAGTAATAGGGTTGTTGATTTGTGGGACCAATTGCTGTGTAACGTGGTGGATGTGGGGTCCCTCGATTGTTTCAAGCGCGGGTTGGACAAGTATATGAGTGGGATTGGGGGGTTATAGATAGGAGCTGCCTCGTATGGGCCAATAGGCCTTCTGCAGTTACCTTTGTTCTTATGTTCTTATGATTAACAAAGCTTAAATTGCATTCACTGGAAAGGCAAAGAGTTAGGGGTGACATGATAGAGGTTTACAACTGGATTAATTTAATGGACACAAAAAAGGGGATATTAATAGGATATTAAAAGTATCAACACAAAACAGAACACGAAGCAATGGGTATAAATTGGATAAATTTAGATTTAAGAAAGACTTGGGTGGATACTGGTTCGGTAGCGGGGTTGTCGATTTGTGGAGCCAATTGCCGTGTAACGTGGTGGAGGTGGGGTCCCTCGATTGTTTCGGGCATGGGTTGGACATGTATATGGGAGGGATTGGGTGGTTATAGATAGGAGCTGCCTCGTATGGGCCAATAGGCCTTCTGCAGTTGCTTTTGTTCTTATGTTCTTACTTGATAAATAATTTGTATGAAAATGAAGTGCCTTTATGTATTATGATAGTTTCATAATAAATATTGCATAAATATTTAGGAAATTTCATAAAAAAAAATTATTTTAATGAGCCAGGTTTGGATGGCTTTGGCAATGAAATTACAACTAACTTTTTAATTAATATATATTAACATAGACAAGGATTTACTTCTAAATATATATTATTTTATAAGACTTTCAATTGCTATGAAGTTATTAAGATTTTCAATACTTAGAGCACCAATTGTTAAAGTTTTTTTTTCATCACAAAGAGAGAAAAGCTGTCTCACCTTTCTCCCACATGTTTCCTCATTCAGATGGGATGTTGAGCAACCTTCATGCAGGCCCTCGTTCAGTTCCCCACGTCCGAGCTATTGGACATAGCAAATTTCTCTGAATAATGCAGTATCTTAGTTGCTCCTCTAATTATAAAGATTTTATTCTTTTTGACCTTTGAGTACTAGTTCTCAAAAGTTTCTTTACCTCAGAAAGAGAAAGAGAGAGATTCTATTTATGTCCATATTCGCGCGGGATGTTGAGCAACCTTCATGCAGACCTCTTGTTCAGTTCCCAACGTCCAAGCTATTAGACATAGCAAATTTCACTAAATGAGGCAGTGTCCCCCCCCCCCCCACCGAAAAAAACAACTATTTTGGGCAGTAACTAAACAATTGCAATCAATCCAGCCAGCAAGTCGCCAGTGACTGTGGGAAGAATGTTATGTTCTTATGAGCATTATGACCTCTTTGAGTATGTGTTCCCCCCCCCCACAAAAAAAAATACTGTTCAAGAAAATACGAGCTTATTTATACCAATTTATGGATATAAAAAAGAAAAAAACCTCAACATTTGTACAAGTTTTATTTACATAAATAAGTCTCTATGCCTTTTTGTCATCTTAGGAAATAATCGGTTGAAGGACATGCGAAATGGCGTATCTGAAAATAGGGCACCTTCTCATAGATGCGAGACAAATACCGCACATTACCATATGTCTGCAGGGCAGCAGTATGACACTCAATATATTAAAGCACACCTTACACAAAATATCATCGACTCAAGACATTGGCGTAGATGTGTTCATCAAGGTCGGAGCCGAGCCGGTCGGCCGAGCGGACAGCACGCTGGACTTGTGATCCTGTGGTCCTGGGTTCGATCCCAGGCGCCGGCGAGAAACAATGGGCAGAGTTTCTTTCACCCTATGCCCCTGTTACCTAGCAGTAAAATAGGTACCTGGGTGTTAGTCAGCTGTCACGGGCTGCTTCCTGGGGGTGGAGGCCTGGTAGAAGACCGGGCCGCGGGGAGACTAAAAAAAAAAAAAAGCCCCGAAATCATCTCAAGATAACCTCAAGATAACCGGAAGGTTTCAATATGGGCTGCCGCATCAAAGTCTGTGGCCTCTTCGTCAGTTTCGATAGCAGGCCCACAAGCGTCCACATCCATTGCATTAGTGACAATAGTTATCTTGAGGTTATCTTGAGATAATTTCGGGGCTTTTTAGTGTCCCCGCGGCCCGGTCCTCGACCAGGCCTCCACCCCCAGGAAGCAGCCCGTGACAGCTGACTAACACCCAGGTACCTATTTTACTGCTAGGTAACAGGGGCATAGGGTGAAAGAAACTCTGCCCATTGTTTCTCGCCGGCGCCTGGGATCGAACCCAGGACCACAGGATCACAAGTCCAGCGTGCTGTCCACTCGGCCGACCGGCTCCCTGTCGTCCAGTATACTTCTTAGAGTATAAAAATAGTTAAAGGGATTCTTTCAACACTGTTCTTAACTAAAGTTTTGTGTCGTTAAGTAAGAAAAAATAGTCAAGGACACTCTTCGAGACATCAAGACACTCTTTGGGACACCAAAGTTACTCTTTGATACATCAAAAGACATTAATAATGCACTCAAAGGCACCAATGACACTCAAAGACATCAATCACACAATCAAGGACACACTCATAAGACACACTCAAAGATGTCAAAATACAACTCTCGTCCTCAAAAATTATTCTCAGAGAAATCAAAAGTTATTCTCAGTCATCAAAGTTAATCTCAGAGCCATCAAGGTTATTCTCATAGTCATCAAAGGTAATCTCTAAGTCACCTTCGTTCATCAAAGTTGTTTTCTAAGACATCTTTGTTCATCAAAGTTATTATTTAACTCGCCTTCGTTCATCAAAAGTTATTCTCAGCGCCAACAAAAGTTAATCTTAAAGACCTCTAAATACTACTCATGTCCTCAAAAGTCATTCTCAGAGTCATCAAAAGTTATTCTCAGTCACCTTCATTCATCAATGTTGTTCTCTAATACATCTACAAGCATTAAATAACACACTCAAATGTAACTAGTTCAGCTTTTCATATCAAACTTACATTTCTGTTATATATATTTTCTTAGTCACTTTATCTTAAAACTGTTCTCTGAACATCCCTGCATAACCCCACTTAACATAGCTTACCCAAACCTAACCTAAACTAACCTAACCTATGCTAAATTTAACTAATCTAACCTAAGCTAACTTAACCAACCTAACCTAACTTAGCCAAACCTAACCTAACTTAGCCAAACCTAACCTAACTTAGCCAAACCTAACCTAACTTACCCAAACATAACCTAACTTACCCAAACATAACCTAACCTAACTTAAGGGAGCATCCCAATGGAAAATGAAAGTTGTTCAATGTGAACCAAAATTTTTTGACTAGTTGTATATGAAAAGGTGAAGGGACGACGACGTTTCGGTCCGTCCTGGACCATTCTCAAGTCGAGGACTTGAGCCATACTTTAGCCACATTATTGTGACTCATTGCCTGCATATGAAAAGGGTTTCATCTGGTCCAGGTCTCAGCATCGTAGCATAAATAATAAGGGAGAAAAAAATATTGAATTGTGTGTCAAAACACCAGTCCACTTACCATTACACCAGTCTCCGTGGTGTAGTGGTAAGACACTCGCCTGGGGTTCCACGAGTGCTTAGTCATGGGTTCGTATCCTGGCCGGGGAGGATTTACTGGGCCAAATCCTTAACTGTAGCCTCTGTTTAACTCAACATTAAAATGGGTACTTGGTTGTAAAAACGATTCTTCGTGGGGGTTGTATTCCAGGGACCTGCCCGAAACGCTACGTGTACTAGTGACTGTAGAAGAATGTAACAACTCTTGTATATATCTCAAAACAAAGACCTACCTAACCTATCTTACCCTAACCTAACTTAACCTAATCTAACTTAACTAAACATAACCCAACCCAACCCAACCTAACTTTTCCTAACCAAACCTAACATAACTTACCTAACCGAACCGAACCTACCTAACCTACCCTACCCTAACATAACTTACCTAACCTAATGTAACTTACTTAGCCTAACTTATCCAAATCTAACCTAACTTACCCAAACATAACCTAACCTAGCCTAATCTAACTTAACTAAACCTAAACTATCCTAACTTACCCAAACCTAACCAAACCTAAAACCAGACCTAACCCTAACATGGCTAAAACCAAATTTAACCAAATATATCCCAATTTAAGACTATTTCCACCTAATTTGCCTCAATTTATCCATATTTAAGACATTTTCTACCAAATTTACCTGATTTTGCGTATCATAGCATGCATGGCCAATGCCCAATTTGCCCCCCAAGTTTCACCTATTTCATATACTGCAAATTTAAGGCACATTTCCAATATGCAGTCCAATATTCTTGGCCGTTTTTTATTTTTTAATTATAGATCTTTGTTAAATATTGTATTTTATATTCTTAGTAAAGTGTGTTTGGATATTAACCCAACTACCTTGTGCCCTAACCTGCCTGGATCTTTGCCGAATATTCTTGTCAATGTTGGTTATGGACTCAAGAACCCCGAAGCTAGCCTGCCTTGATTTGATGTCGATTGTTGCACTTTTTTTTTTTTTTTTTAGGAAAAGAGATGTTTTTGCATCAACCCAACCGCCCTTGCCCAAACCTCCGATACCAAGATCTTTGTTCCATATATGGTATCTTATTTTTAGGACACAGCCAACCCATCCCAAACCTCTATTAACCCTCAAACCGCGCATATCATATATAAATGATATCAGTGACAAAACCGAAACTGCGCACATCATTTATATATGATTTCGTGTCTAGCGCTATAATTTAAACACCCCGCCTGGGATAGGGGCAGCTATAGTACAGCCACGACCGATAGTTGCCAGATGCCATCTAGAAAAAAAATCCAGGCCAACATTCTTGGGTGTTACAGCGTCAGTATTGAGCAAGCCACCAAGGCTGGTGCACGCAGCACGAGCTCACAGCACCGCTGTTTAGCTTGTGACCACAGCATCGCCTACAAATACCATAATATAAATGATACTGCTATTATTTAGCAGTGATAGTATTACTGAAGCCCCCTGACTGTGATAAAACTGACCAGGATTCTGATAATAGGAGGATTGTGGTGATATTTAGCGCTGTGCTCCATGGAGGGAGGAGTAAGGCTGTGGGAGGGAGGGTTGTGGCGTCGTTTTCTGACTGTGTGGCCACCATTTATTGACTGCACTCACCATACCAGCATAGTGGTTCGATATGGTGAACACAAATGTAGATACTTATATATAATGTGTGTATAGTGTGAAATAACAGCGAGAGGAGTAGGTTGGGAGCCGCCATTTTGGTGAGGGAGGAGCGTCGTCTGCACGACTTGGCATGGTGTTTACTGATGGCCACTATGGTCTTTGGGCACCATACCAGCTTATTTGTTCAGGTATAGTGAATAAAACAGGTAGATACTTATATATAATGTGTGTATATAGCGTAATAACACCACAAACAATATTGTTGGATGACAAATATTAGTGCGTCTGGCCTTGAGGGCGGCCGGCGATCAGCTGACTGTGTGAGTAGCTACGTCTTATGGCCTTTACTCACCATACAAGCTTAGATGTACAGTTATGGTGAACAAAACATGTAAATACGTATATATAACGTCTGTGTATAGTGAATAAATACAGAAAGAGTATTGTAGGAGGTGAATGAGGGTGAGTGAGGTGGTGTTGAGGGAGGGAGTGGCAGTGAGTGGCTCGCTGGTGTTTGGCGATCACTCCTCGTTGCTTTTTGACTCACAAGACCAACTTAGTAGTTCGTTATGGTGTACAAAACATGCAAATACTTATATAAAACCTGTGTATATAGTGTAACAACAGCAAAACTATTTGTTTATTGTTTTATGAACATAATAATTGAATCACTAATATGCACACCATAATTTTGAATACAGCGATGGTTCACACATTTTATAATATAAATATACCACAATTCACTGTATGGAATAATACTGCAAAAAAAGTAAGAAAAAATCAATCAGAGACATTGAAATAATTAGGTAATAATATGTTTGTGGCAACTGCCGTCTGACAGCTCGGGCGGAGTAGACCTCGTCTGGCGAAGGCTCTGCCAACGCCCCTTTTTTGCCACACTTCCCTACCCTATTGCGGCTAAAATATGCCACCTACGATTTTTTTGTTATTTTTTCCGTGATCAGGGAACAAAAATGAACACTTCTATAAGACGAAAGAATTTTTTGGATTTTTTTTTTTTTTGTTGCGCCTGTGGGTGTGAATTCCATTTGGGCCCCTAGCGGTTTGAGGGTTAAGAAACACTTTTTTAAAAGAATATTTTGTAATGAGCAGCTCTGAAAATCAGTTGATTACAGATAATGCTACATAATATACTTAATGTGTGTATATGTTACCACAAGTGAGGTATATAATGGTATTTATGAGTAAGATGTAATTGTGTCTTTGACACTGATAAAATTAAGTACTGTGGTTTTATATACTGATAATTAGCTAAAAATATATACTGTACAAGTAAATAAATTATTTTACCTTGCATCGAGATCCACCAAGCCTGTATGGTGTGCGTTTCAGTACTTTGGAAATCTGGAACGATCTGGAATCTCTTATCTGCAATGAAACAGTACATATTATTGCACTTACCAAAACATGGATGAATGTAGAAAATAGAGAACTATTAGATGAATATCAAATAAATGGATTTAATCTATTTCACACAGATAGATATATTAGACAAGGAGAGGGAGTAGCCATGTATGTTAGGTAATATTTGAAATGTAGTCTCGAAAAGACTACATTTCAACAGAAACGTGCCACACACCAGTCACAAGACTGAACCTCATTGAGGCCAAACGTCTAAATGAGAGCATGAACGAGTAAGAAATAATACTTTAACACCTGGCATCATACACACAATGAATGCACCTGCAGACACACAACGAGCACTATCAACATAGCAAAGATTACTCCATAAAAAAAAATCATTAAATATGATTGACAATGAGATGAAATAATGCACAATATGTCAATTTTGTGAAATTTTTTCATTACTGAACTAGGTTTTCAATGCTTACATTTGTTATTCTTGGCATTCTTTGCTTCATATCTGAAGCTTCGTTTTAAGTTTCCACTTCAGACGTGTCTTCCGCAGCTATGCATCTCCGGTTTGCAGCATCAAAATCATCTGCAATAGCTGAATATAATTAATAATATATCAGTGAGATATATATTTATCATTACCTAGTAGTAGTGAACACTAAGAAATAACATAAATCAGCTTTCTAAAGAGATGTTTAATAATACGACACACATGATTTGGAACTTATGTGCAAAGTACTTAACCCAGTTATAAGTCTCAAGGAGCCATTAGGAAACCCTGCATGTGATTAAAATATTATGCTGTTTTTATATACTGTATGTGCAGCACAGTACCTCTCCTCTCAATACACCAGCACTGGCCCTCGCCTCTCAATACACCAGGCTACGTATCCACCAGGCTACGGGGGGCCTCGTAGCCTGGTGGATAGCGCGCATGACTCGTAATTCTGTGGCGCGGGTTCGATTCCCGCACGAGGCAGAAACAAATGGGCAAAGTTTCTTTCACCCTGAATGCCCCTGTTACCTAGCACTAAATAGGTACCTGGGAGTTAGTCAGCTGTCACAGGCTGCTTCCTGGGGGTGGAGGCCTGGTCGAGGACCGGGCCGCGGGGACACTAAAGCCCCGAAATCATCTCAAGATAACCTCAAGATAACACCAGCACTGGCCCTCGCCTCTCAATACACCAGCACTGGCCCTCGCCTCTCAATACACCAGCACTGGCCCTCGCCTCTCAATACACCAGCACTGGCCCTCGCCTCTCAATACACCAGCACTGGCCCTCGCCTCTCAATACACCAGCACTGGCCCTCGCCTCTCAATACACCAGCACTGGCCCTCGCCTCTCAATACACCAGCACTGGCCCTCGCCTCTCAATACACCAGCACTGGCCCTCGCCTCTCAATACACCAGCACTGGCCCTCGCCTCTCAATACACCAGCACTGGCCCTCGCCTCTCAATACACCAGCACTGGCCCTCGCCTCTCAATACACCAGCACTGGCCCTCGCCTCTCAATACACCAGCACTGGCCCTCGCCTCTCAATACACCAGCACTGGCCGTCGCCTCTCAATACACCAGCACCTGCCCTCGCCTCTCAATACACCAGCACTGGCCCTCGCCTCTCAATACACCAGCACTGCCCCTCGCCTCTCAATACACCACCACTGCCCCTCGCCTCTCAATACACCACCACTGCCCGTCGCCTCTCAATACACCACCACTGCCCCTCGCCTCTCAATACACCACCACTGCCCCTCGCCTCTCAATACACCACCACTGCCCCTCGCCTCTCAATACACCACCACTGCCCCTCGCCTCTCAATACACCACCTCTGCCCCTCACCTCTCAATACACCACCACTGCCCCTCACTTCTCAATACACCACCACTGCCCCTCACTTCTCAATACACCACCACTGCCCCTCACCTCTCAATACACCACCACTGCCCCTCACCTCTCAATACACCACCACTGCCCCTCACCTCTCAATACACCACCACTGCCCCTCACCTCTCAATACACCACCACTGCCCCTCACCTCTCAATACACCACCACTGCCCCTCACCTCTCAATACACCACCACTGCCCCTCACCTCTCAATACACCACCACTGCCCCTCACCTCTCAATACACCACCACTGCCCCTCACCTCTCAATACACCACCACTGCCCCTCACCTCTCAATACACCACCACTGCCCCTCACCTCTCAATACACCACCACTGCCCCTCACCTCTCAATACACCACCACTGCCCCTCACCTCTCAATACACCACCACTGCTCCTCACCTCTTAATACACCAGCACTATAGCCAGCACCAGAATCTAATAATATTATAAAATATAATTGTTTACTTACGATAATATTTGCGTGATTGCATGAAGCGTTTGTCTTCTTGCTGACTGCACGGACCACAAACTGACCGCTTTGTTGATGTTCCTGGTGGCGGATGACGCTGTGACGTCACAGGTGAGGGACGCTTTGCGCACTACTCAATCGTCGCTTGAACCCATCATAAATAGTTTTGTTATTTTTATTATTTTATTTTTATTTATTTTTTTACAAGAAGTTACATTGGAGGTTAACAGAGAATATAGAAAATAAGTTGAATTAACATTCTTGTAAAGCCACTAGCACGCCTAGCGTTTCGGGTAAGTCTTTAAACTAAGTTATTTTTTTGATAAATTAACAGTAAAATTGATAAAAAATTTTACCAGGTATTTTATTACTTTTCTTTACAGGTACAGATAATTTTAAGTAAAATAATTACAGTAAAATCAACAAAAATGTTTACAGGTAATTTGAAGAAATATTGACACAAAAGCAGATCAGAATAATACACAATAAAGAAACAAGGATTACTAGATACATGAGAATAGCATTTCAGGGTTATACATTGGTTCACTGAAGCACAATATGAGGATCATTTTGAGGAAAAGTTTCAAGGAATAATGCAGTAGAAAATGCACTCAATACAACAACCATGATATCAGCAGAGTTAGTTGAACCGCCATCAAAAACGCAAGGTATAGAGAGTGTCTGTGTTAAATTATCATTAAGGGAAGGGGAATTTATTGTAGTTAATTTGTATGTATCCAGGAACAGCTTCGACGCTAACTATTTACCTGACTGCATTTATACTAATCCTTCACTGGTCATTGGGGACCTTAATGCTCGGCACACAAGCCTTGGGACAGTAGGTAGTATTAATACTAATGGGGTCAAGTGGTTACAGTTTCTACAAGATCATCCAGATACCTGTCTCTTGGGAAACAATGAACCAACTCACATCAGGGGAGGACGGCTTGACTATGCCTGCGTTTTAAACTCTCAGGGGATTATGGGGGAGGCTCGGGTTGTTCGGGAACTACTTAGTGACCACTTTGCCTTGAACGTTGAATTACCACTGGGGAAAAAACAAGTCCACTTTCAAAGGAAAAGGCTAAATATTAATAAAGATATGAAAAATTACTTTATTCAAAATATGGGAGATTGGTATCAACATTACACGCCGCTCTGCGTTGATAGTTTTTACGAGGATATGGTCGAGAACATAGAGAAATTAGTACAGAGGGAAAATAACGGGGGCAGGGGAAGCAAGACGCACGGACCTAAGAAATTTAAATATTCCAATGATCAGCAAGTCATGGGATGGGAGAGAATGCTACGGAGTGCGCATAAAGCATGGTTAAAAAATGGAATGAGGGATGAAGAGAAAAATACAATGTTGGAAGTGGCTAGGGAATGCAGTCAGGTGAGGAAGGAGGCGCGGGACAGATACTGGCAAGAATTTGCTCAGTCCATTGGTAATACTAAGAACCTTAAAGACATATGGAGAGCAGTAAATAAAGTCAGGGGTTGTAAGACCAAATTCATTGCTCACTCAGATCCAGGGAAAGTTGCTAATGAGTTAGTAGATAAATGGGCAAGTGCTGCTGGTATGGAGTCCTTACCTGCAGACACGAGAGTCACCATTGAGTCATGGGAAAATATTAGAAATGGAGTAACTTTATGTGCCTTAAATACAAGATCTATAACATGCACTGAGATAACCCACGATGAGCTACTGGATGCTATAAAAAGTGGCAGTTCCACTGCTCCGGGAAAAGATGGAGTAACGTATGACATACTTAATTATTTAGCCGGTATGAAACCTAATCCCTTACTTGATTTGTTTAATATGAGTTATAGAGAGGGAAAGTTACCAAGAAAATGGAAAGAGGCTGTCATCATTCCTATCCCTAAGTCAAACGGAGGCTACAGACCTGTCTCCTTAATATCCTGCTTTTGTAAAATGATGGAAAGGATTTTGTTAAATAGGCTACTCTACCTTGTAGGTGATAACATGTCCAGTAATCTCTTTGGTTTTATCAAAGGCAAAAGTACTGCGGATTGTCTCTTAAAGTGCTTGTCTAATGTGGATGACAATTGTAGAGTTTTTGTTGATCTACAAGGAGCGTTTGATAAAGCCAATGGGGAAGTAATCTTATACGAATTAGCCAATCTGGGAATAACAGGGAGATTGCTACACTGGATAAGGGATTATCTACAAGGCAGAAAAGGTCAGGTGTATTACCAGGGATACATGTCTGAGGAACGGAGGTTTCAGTTAGGTACCCCACAAGGGGGAGTATTAAGTCCCACCTTATTCAATGTATTAATGAACAGATTAGCATCAGAGATGTATCCTCCAGGGGTCACGACGATCATATATGCTGATGACATTCTTATACAAGGCACTTCTGGGAACAAAATTCAAGATGCTCTTAACATACTTGGTACAACCTGTCACAAGTTAGGCTTAGTTATAAATGCAGATAAAACCAAATACGAGTATAGGAAACGAAGAAATATAACACTTACTCTAAATGGTGTGGAACTGAGCCGTGTACAGAAGTACAAGTATCTGGGCATGTATGTTGGATACACATGTGAGAGTAAAAATGCTGAAATAAATCATATCAGCACCTTATGTAAAGCCCGTCTGCATCCTCTAAAAGCACTGGCTTTTTCTGGTAAAGGTGTTGGGGTACCTATCTTGCGGATGTTATACATAAGCACTGTTCGATCCCTGATAGACTACGCAGCACCCGTATTGTCTTACACAGGCCAAGGCAGAATTCAAAAAATAGAGCTGATACAGAACGAGGCTATGAGGATTATTCTTGGATGTCAAAGAAATGCAATGATTGAAATAATGAGAATGGAATTAAATTTACAGAGTGTGTGTGATAGAGTCCGTGACATTAACACTAGAGTATCTATTCGTTTCATGCGGAGAAAAGGAGGGGATAAGCTGTTTGAGAGCGTTCAGACCTGCTTGAGTGACGTACACACTTCCAGGAAACTGAGGGAGACACGCTATACGAGAGGATTAGCTCATGACCTCAGGGAATACGACGTACTTGACTGCTGTAAACCCTCTCGACAGTGTAATATGTCTGCTCCCTGGATAGTACAGAAAATAGACGTCGAAATTGTACCCCTCAAGGTGAAAAAGATTCATCATGAACCGGGACAATTACGGTGTTTGTATGGAAGCATGATATCTCGGTTACCAAGAGGCAACAGTTTACATGTATATTGCGACGGGTCGGTGGCGGAAGATGGCAGGGCAGGGTGTGGTGTCCTAATAAGGGATTATACGGAGTTTGGGACTGTGGACAGGATAATTGAACTCCGGCTTAGTAATTATATATCATCCACACAAGCTGAACTGCAGGCCATTCTGGCGTGTTTGGAGGAAGTACGTCATGACGACAAAAATGTTTTTGTATTTGTCGATAGCCGAGGAGCACTGGAGTCCTTAAACAGTCGAAACCCAGTCTTCATGTCTATAGTGGAGGACTGTAAGAGAAGAATAACTGAGATACAGCTGAAAGGTTATAGTGTGAAATTCATGTGGATTCCGTCTCATGTTGGAATAGTGCTCAACGAGGTGGCGGATGACTTGGCCAAACGTGCCACATCAAAACCACAAGTTGACATTGAATGTGAATTCACAATGAGACAAATAAGAAGCAAAATCAGAAATATTCAGGCACAGGCGGGAGTGGAGAGGAGAGAGATAATGTATGAGAGAAGTCAAACCATGCAACACTACATGTATGTGAGTCAAAACACCCATTTCACTTATGGTAAAAGGAGAAATGCTTGGAGTGACTCTGTGTACATGCGGCTCAGGCTTGGGTACAAATATTACTGGGAATATGGGATAGATGTTCATGGTAATGACACGAAGTGTAAACTATGTGGTATGTTAAGGTCTCACACCCTTGCCCATTATATTCTTGATTGTCCGTTGATTAATGTATATAGAAACACTGAGATAAGGACTGTTCCTGAACAAATAGCCTGGATGTGTCACAACGGAAAGGTTGATGATATTCTTGAGAGATATAAGAATTTTGCACCAAGATTGTAATATTTTGTTGAATTATCTGCAGGTGTCTTGCAAATTGTCTATACAGTATACCTAGGTCATAAAAGTATTTGTGTGTACGTCTGATACCATACTACTTGTGAAGGAGGAAATGTATATGTTTACCTCTCAGAATGTTTGGTAATATGTTTATTGTTTGTGATGTGTGTCTATGTATATATTAACACGTTGTACTGAATGGGGTGAGAATAGCTTGAGCTATCTCATCCCTTTGTGTGTATTTTACCTCAATAAACTTATTTCAATTTCAATTTCAATTCAAACCATGATATCAAATGATATCTAAGATTACAATGTTAAAGTAATATGGCTTAGGTACAAATAATGGGGGATTGAGTAGCACTAGGTACAGTGTGAAGATAAAGCCCATGGTAGAAAACTATGAAGATGAAATTAGGTACTTTTTGGTTTTATTTTTGAATATGGCAAAAGTTGGACAGCTTTTCAAATCATTAGGGAGTAAGTTCCATAGACTAGGTCCTTTTATTTACATAGCGTGTTTACATAGATTAAGTTTGACTCTGAGGATATCAAAGAGATATTTATGTCTGGTGTGGTGGGCATGTGTTCTATTACATCTGTCCAGGAAGAGTTTCAAAACAGGGTTTGCACTTAGAAAAAGGGTTTTATAAACGTAATTTACACAGGAGAATGTGTGAACTGAATTTATGTTTAGCATATTTAGGGATTTAAACAGAGGAGCTGTGTGTTGTCTGAAAGTAGAGTTAGTTATTGCCCTGATAGCAGATTTTTGCTGGATGATGATGGGCCTGAGGTAGTTTGCAGAGGTTGAACCCCAAGCACAGCTACCATAAGTAAGATAGAGATAGATAAGTGCATAATAGAGTGAGAGGAGAGCAGAGTAGGGTACACAATATCTGATCTTAGAGAGTATCTTAGAGAGTATACCAATTGTTTTAGAAACCTTTTTAGTTATGTGTTGTATATGGGTGCTGAAGTTGAGTCTCTTGTCTAAGTACAGGCCAAGGAACTTTCCATCATTTTTATTGCTAATGTTTACATTATCTATCTGAAGCTGAATTGCATTTGTTGATTTGCTTCCAAATAAGATGTAGTAGGTCTTTTCTATGTTTAGTGTGAGTTTGTTGGTTGACATCCACAAGTAGACTTTTTTTAATTAATTGTTTACAACCTTATTTAACATGAGTGGGTTGGGGTCAGAGTAGATGAGTAGTATCATCAGCAAACAATATAGGTTTAAGTATGTTAGAGACATTAGGGAGATCATTGATGTATATAAGAAACAGGAGGGTCCTAGGATGCTGCCCTGTGGCACCCATACAGTTATTGGTAGAGTGGGAGAGGTTATATCTCTTACTTACTTACTTAAATCACTTACGTCCTCTAATTACTCAACACAAAGCTGCTATTAGGACAATATCCAATTCTGGCCCCAGACATCACTCGTTACCCCTACTCAAATCTCTGAATATGTTAGACATTAAGTCACTGCACATTCTCTCATGTGTATTATACATATATAAAACGCTAAACTATAATGCCAATCCTGATCTCAAAAGCTTCATAGAAGGTTGTAACAGAACCAATGAGCACCACACCAGAAATAAATACAGTTTTGATATTCCTAGAGTACGACTTAATCAAACTAGAAATGCTCTACAAATCAAGGGGCCCAGAATGTGGAATGACCTTCCCAACCATGTTAAAGACTGTACCTCTCTCAACCAGTTTAAGTTAAAAACGAAGCTATACCTAATAAATTCCCTGTAACCTACCTTACCCTTCTATTGTCAACCAATGTCTGTTTTTCTTTAAAGAGTGCTGTTTGTCGACATAATTGTATTTGTGCTGCTTTTTCATCTATGTTTTCATTTCTTGTTTTCATTCTACTCATTATGCTCAATTAGTATTAAGCTTGTCATTTAAGTTTATCATGCCCGAAACGCTTTGCGTAATAGTGGCTTTAGGCATTGTATGTACTAGCTCTACCTATAAGTCAACCAATCCTTGTAAAAATTTATTGTATGTATGTACCTTACCTAAATAAAATTGTATTGTATTGTATTGTATTGTATATCATTGATGGCTACATATTAGTGTCTGTTACTAAGATAGGATCGGATATAGTTCAGGGTAAGGCCACGGATTCCATATTGGTGGAGTTTAAGTAAGAGGTAGTTATGGTTAACAGTATCAAAAGCCTTTCTCAGGTCAATGAAGAGTCCAATTGGAAACTCACTTTTGTCGAGGGCTGAGAAGATTAAGTCAAGCAGACTAACAATACCATCATTGGTACTCTTTTGGGAGCGGAAGCCAAACTGACAAGGACTTAGTATATTGAATTTTATAAGGGAGTAGAGCTGTTTGTAAAAAAAAATTAAAATATTTTTGATAATATAGGTAGATTTGATATGGGTCTGTAATTATTTATGTCTGCCGTGTTACCTCCTTTATGAACTGGCGTTACTCTTATTGCTTTTTTAAGGATATCAGGGAAGGTATGACACTCTAGGGATTTATTGAACAGCAATGCTATGGGTGGTGCAAGGGCATGGGGGGCACTCCTGTATACCATCGATGGTATTTCTCTAATGTTCCCCGCTTTGGTTTTCAGCGAGTGAATGATGGACACAACATCTGTAGGGCTGACCGGAGAGAGAAGAGAGTTTGGATAGCTGCCTGAAAGATATGTGGTAACATGTGTCTGAGTCTCTGGGATTTTTCGGGCAAGTTTTTTTTTTTTTTTTTGATATATATATACAAGAGTTGTTACATTCTTGTACAGCCACTAGTACGCGTAGCGTTTCGGGCAAGTCCTTAATCCTATGGACCCTGGAATACGATCCCCTGCCGCGAAGAATCGTTATCACAAATCAGGTTAGCACAAATCGACGAAAAGAAGCTATTAAATTCAGTTGTTGTTTCAAGATCTGTTGCAGGTACTCACCTAGTTGTGCTTGCGGGGGTTGAGCTCTGGCTCTTTGGTCCCGCCTCTCAACCGTCAATCAACAGGTGTACAGGTTCCTGAGCCTATTGGGCTCTATCATATCTACACTTGAAACTGTGTATGGAGTCAGCCTCCACCACATTGCTTCCTAATGCATTCCATTTGTCAACCACTCTGACACTAAAAAAGTTCTTTCTAATATCTCTGTGGCTCAATTGGGGCACTCAGTTTCCACCTGTGTCCCCTAGTGCGTGTGCCCCTTGTGTTAAATAGCCTGTCTTTATCAACCCTGTCAATTCCCTTGAGAATCTTGAATGTGGTGATCATGTCCCCCCTAACTCTTCTGTCTTCCAACGAAGTGAGGTTTAATTCCCGTAGTCTCTCTTCGTAGCTCATACCTCTCAGCTTGGGTACTAGTCTGGTGGCAAACCTTTGAACCTTTTCCAGTTTAGTCTTATGCTTGACTAGATATGGACTCCATGCTGGAGCCGCATACTCCAGGATTGGTCTGACATATGTGGTATATAATGTTCTGGAAGATTCCTTACACAAGTTTCTAAAGGCCGTTCTTATGTTAGCCAAAGCGTTTCTGCCCGAAACGCTTTGCGTAATAGTGGCTTTAGGCATTGTATGTACTAGCTCTATCTATAAAGCCAACAAACTTTGTAAAATCTCTTTATGTATGTACCTTACCTAAATAAAATTATTATTATTATTATTATTATAACCTAGCATATGCTGCTGATGTTATCCTCTTGATATGAGCATCAGGGGACAGTTCTGGCGTGATATCAACCCCCAGGTCTTTCTCTCTCTCTGACTCTTGAAGTATTTCATCTCCCAAGTAATACCTTGTATCTGGTCTCCTGCTTCCTACCCCTATCTTCATTACATTACATTTGCTTGGGTTAAACTCTAACATCCATTTGTTCGACCATTCCTGCAGCTTGTCCAGGTCTTCTTGAAGCCTCAAGCTGTCCTCCTCTGTCTTAATCCTTCTCATAATTTTGGCGTCGTCAGCAAACATTGAGAGGAATGAGTCTATACCCTCTGGGAGATCATTAACGTATATCAGAAACTTATTTATTTATTTATTTATTTATTTATTTATTTATGCATATACAAGAATGTACATAAGGAATGTGAGGATACAAATATGGTAATTACAGTCTTGTAAAGCCACTAGCACGCGCAGCGTTTCGGGCAGGTCCTTAATCTAAGAAAATTTTAAGGAGGTAAATACTTGCAAAATTTATAGACAAAAAATGATAACAGTTACATGAAATGAAAAATAAGAAGATGAGAGAAAATTGTAGGTACAGTATATTAAAGCACATAGGTAGCTAAGATTGATTGCAATGACAGCTTAAATGTTAGTTGACAAAAATTGGTAGTCACAATACAACATATGGCTAGCACATAAAAGAAGACAGCAATGAACACAATGATAAGGTTGTTTGATATTACATAAAAATTAGGAGATTGGGTAACACTAGGTATAGAGCAAATTTAAAGCTCAGTGTAGGAAACTAAGAAGATGAAGTTAGGTACTTTTTGGTTTTGCTTTAAAATAAGGCAAAGGTTTTACAGTTTTTCAATTCACTAGGGAGTGAGTTCCATAGACTAGGTCCCTTAATTTGCATAGAGTGTTTACACAGATTAAGTTTGACCCTGGGGATATCAAAGAGATATTTATTTCTGGTGTGGTGATAATGGGTTCTATTACATCTGTCCAGGGAGAGTTTCAGAGCATGGTTTGCATTTAAGAACAGGGTTTTGTAAATGTAGTTGACACAAGAGAATGTGTGGAGGGAGTTAATATTTAGCAAGTTTAGGGATTTAAACAAGGGAGCTGAGTGTTGTCTGAGAGCAGAGTTAGTTATTATTCTGATAGCAGATTTTTGCTGTGTGATGATGGGCTTAAGGTGGTTTGCAGTGGTAGACCCCCATGCACAGATACCATAATTAAGATAGGGGTAGATTAGTGCATAATATAGTGAAAGGAGAGCAGAGTTAGGAACATAATATCTGATTTTGGAGAGTATACCAACTGTCTTAGAGACTTTCTTAGTTATGTGTTGAATGTGGGTGCTGAAGTTGAGTCTCCTGTCTAGGAATAGGCCAAGAAACTTGCCATCATTTGTATTACTGATGTTAATGTTGTCTATCTGTAGCTGAATTGCATTTGATGATTTGCTTCCAAATAAGATGTAGTAAGTCTTTTTGATGTTTAATGTTAGTTTGTTCGTTGACATCCATAAGTGGACTTTTTTTAATTCATTATTCACAACATTATTTAGTGTATGTGGGTTGAGGTTTGAATAGATAAGGGTAGTATCGTCAGCAAACAATATAGGTTTGAGAATATTAGAGACATTAGGCAGATCGTTTATATATATAAGAAATAGAAGAGGTCCTAAGATGCTGCCCTGTGGCACTCCAACGGTAATTGGTAGAGTGGAAGAAGTTGTATCATTGATGGTTACATATTGGTGTCTGTCACTAAGATAGGATCGGATGTAGTCAAGGGCAAGGCCTCGGATTCCATAATGCTGGAGTTTAAGTAAGAGGTAGTTGTGATTAACAGTATCAAAGGCTTTTCTTAGGTCAATGAAGAGTCCAATCGGAAACTCATTTTTGTCAAGGGCTGAGTAGATAACGTCAAGGAGACTAATGATTGCATCGTTGGTGCTCTTTTGGGACCGGAAGCCAAACTGGCAGGGGCTGAGTATGTCGAATTTTACGAGGTAGGAATAGAGCTGTTTGTAAATAATTTTTTCAAATATTTTTGATAGAATGGGGAGATTTGATATTGGTCTATAATTGTTTATGTCCGTCGGATTGCCTCCTTTATGGACTGGCGTTACTCTTGCTTTTTTGAGGATATCAGGGAAGGTGTGACACTCTATAGATTTGTTGAACAGTAGTGCTATGGGTGGGGCAAGGGCAAGGGCAAACAGGATAGGTCCAAGCACAGAGCCCTGTGGGACTCCACTGGTGACTTCACGCCATTCTGAGGTCTCACCCCTCACTATAACTCTCTGCTTCCTTTTGCTTAGGTACTCCCTTATCCACTGGAGCGCCCTACCAGTTACTCCTGCCTGTTTCTCCAGCTTATGCATCAACCTTTTATGGGGTACTGTGTCAAAGACTTTCCGACAGTCCAAAAAAATGCAGTCCGCCCATCCTTCTCTTTCTTGCTTAATCTTCGTCACCTGATCATAGAATTCTATCAAGCCTGTAAGGCAAGATTTACCCTCCCTGAACCCATGCTGATGGGTTGTCACGAAGTCTCTTTTCTCCAGATGTGTTACTAGGTTTTTTCTCACAATCTTCTCCATCACCTTGCATGGTATACAAGTTAAGGACACTGGCCTGTAGTTCAGTGCCTCTTGTCTGTCACCCTTTTTAAATATTGGTACTACATTAGCAGTCTTCCATACTTCTGGTAGGTCTCCCGTTTCCAGTGACCTACTATACACTATGGAGAGTGGCAAGCAAAGTGCTCCTGCACACTCTTTCAATACCCATGGTGAGATTCCATCCGGCCCAACAGCTTTTCTCACATCCAGCTCCAATAGGTGCTTCTTGACCTCATCTCTTGTAATTTCGAACCTTTCCAAGGTCACCTGGTTTGCTGCCACCTCTCCTAGCGCCGTGACTTCTCCCTGTTCTATTGTAAAGACCTCCTGGAACCTTTTGTTGAGTTCTTCACACACCTCTTTGTCATTCTCTGTGTACCTGTTCTCGCCCACCCTAAGTTTCATCACCTGTTCCTTCACTGTTGTCTTCCTCCTGATGTGACTGTGTAGTAGCTTGGGTTCGGTCTTGGCTTTATTAGCTATATCATTTTCATACCTTTTCTCAGCTGCTTTTCTCACACTAACATACTCGTTCCTGGTTCTCTGGTATCTCTCTCTACTTTCTGGTGTTCTGTTATTACGGAAGTTCCTCCATGCCCTTTGTGTGTGTGTGTGTGTGTGTGTGTGTGTGTGTATGTGTGTGTGTGTGTGTGTGTGTGTGTGTGTGTGTGTGTGTGTGTGTGTGTGTGTGTGTGTGTGTGTGTGTGTGTGTGTGTGTGTGTGTGTGTGTGTGTGTGTGTGTGTGTGTGTGTGTGTGTGTGTGTGTGTGTGTGTGTGTGTGTGTGTGTGTGTTCGATCCCTTGTAACGATTCGTATGTGAACCTTAGACAAACTAGTAAATATTTAAGTTCGTATTTTTCTCAACATTGTGTGAATAGAATGGGGCCAAACAATCTAATGCATTGTATTTATATGCCAGTTTATATAATCATTATATTAATTGGAGAGAGCCAATACATATTTTAAGTGCAGGAATTTTGTTGAACGAAATTTGATCAAATCGGCCCAATTAACTAATGTCCCAATATTTTTAATGTTAGCACTGACCTGTACAAACTAGACCCATATTTATATATTGTAGTTACAAATTGTAACTACCTACTTAGTGTGGAAGGCAGGCTCGTGATTCGTCGATCTTCACCTGACCACAGTAAAGCGAGGCGATGACATAGGGTGGGGGAGGGGGTGGGGGTCTGTCATATATAATTTCTCTCAAACCGCTTTACTCTTAGAATGTCAGCCCCACTCCCGTCTGGAGTTTTATACCGGAAGAGACGGAAGGCCTTCTTCAGTGATGTGAATTAGCGATCAGAGCACTATCCAGATAGAAAGCTTTCTTCCATCGGCACTGCGACCCGATGAAGGGGGAGTCAGCTGAACGACTTGGGCTTTGTCTTCGCTCCTGGTGCTAGCCAAACAGCACCATGTTCCACTGCATCAAGGTTCAGTTCCGAGGAACCTACACCAAGGCCGAGATTCTGGCCCTCTTGATGGCGAACTCTGATGTTGCTCACATCGACGTCATCATGGAGGAAAAGGAAAACATTGTTTTTCTGGTGTTCAACCAGGAAAATGATTGAACGGTTTCAACCGTTTCCGTTGGTTGAAACTCGACGGAACCAACCCACATTGGTGGGGTGGGGTGCTTGATCTCACGTTTGTCTCCACCAGTATTTATGAGTTGACATTGGCCAGTTGACCATGTTCTGCCTAGAGACTCCGTTGCTACAAAAACAGTTATTAATATTGCATTACCTCCCAGACCTTCAGTTCCCGAGCCCGGATGGGACTTTATCAAAGCAAATTGGACAGTTTCAGGAAGCTCTCGAAACTTGGCACCTAAACTACACTCCTCCTGACAACACCGAAGAAATGGAAAAAGATTTAGTAAATGCAAGACAGAGCAGCAAATCACGCCATCCACAAGAGGAAAACAATTACCCAACAACATAAGGACCACTGGTATTACTATTATAGGATCAAAGATCTACATAACAGACTAAATTGTGCACGAAAGAGTTTCAGAAGAGATAGAACCGAAGCTAATCTAGGACTTGTTAGAGCTGTCCGAAATCAAGTGCACGAAGAAACAGCCAAAATCAAAGAAAATGGCTCGAGTGGTGTGCCAAACTAAATCAGCATACATCCTTGGGCGACATTTGGAGACAGATCAACATTGCCAAAGGCAAATAATAATAATAATAATAATAATAATCTTTATTTAGGTAAGGTACATACATAAAGAGATTTACAAAGTTTGTTGGCTTTATAGATAGAGCTAGTACATACAATGCCTAAAGCCACTATTACGCAAAGCGTTTCGGGCAGGAAAAACATTAATGACTACAGCTTAAAACTAATGGGTAAAAAGAAATGATGTGATGAGTACATATAAAAAATAGAGGTAAAAGAGGGGGGAACATTGTTGAAAAAGCAGCACAAATACAATTACAAATTATTACAGAAAATTACATTCAAACAGCGTTGATTTGAAAAAACAAAAAAACAAAAAATATACATGGGTTGACAACAGGGGGGTAAGGTGGGTTACATGGAATTTATTAGGTATAGCTTCGTTTTTAACTTAAACTGGTTGAGAGAGGTACAGTCTTTAACATGGTTGGGAAGGTCATTCCACATTCTGGGCCCCTTGATTTGTAGAGCATTTCTGGTTTGATTTAGTCGTACTCTAGGAATATCAAAACTGTATTTATTTCTGGTGTGGTGCTCATGGGTTCTGTTACAACCTTCTATGAAGCTTTTGAGATCAGGATTGGCATTATAGTTTAGCGTTTTATATATGTATAATACACATGAGAGAATGTGCAATGACTTAATGTCTAACATATTCAAATCGCCTCCTGCTCTGCCACATGTTCATCCAGAGCAAGAAGCAGAAAGGTTAGCAAATCTATTTGCTTCAAGAGCTAGTTCTACTAAACTTCCTCAAGCAACTCTGACTCACCGACAAAGACAAAGAAGCAAGATTGGAAAAAATAGATGATGCTTTAGCCTTACCTGACGAACTAGACCAACCATTCAATCTGAAATAACTCAGGAGAGCTACAAAAAAAACTAAAAACACAGATCCAGGTGAGAACAAAATCACAACATGCTGGCCAAGCTAGGAGAAAAGGGTGAAGAAGCCTTCTTGAATCTCACCAACGAAGTATGGGTGACATGAGCTCGACCACTCTTGGAACAGTGCAATTATAGTTCCCATTCCAAAACCTAAAGACCTTGGAAATCCAAGACCCATCTCATTAACAAGCTGTCTGGCCAAAACCGCAGAAAGAAGGCTCTTAATCGAATTGAATGGAAAGCCAATCCACTACAACAAAATATGTTTGCTTACAGAAAAGGTGTTGGAACCACAGAAATCCTTACCTCCTTCCTGGATCAAATCAATGACAAACCTGGAATCCTTATATTTCTAAACCTAGAAAAAGCCTTCAAGTTAGCGAAGGCTCCAGCTACACTGTGCTGCCTTGTGGAAAAGGAAATTAAAGGACACGCTCTTTCCTTTGCCAAAGAAAGCCTGCTTAACCGAGAAGCTAAAGACAAATTCACCCCCAAAAAAATCGACCTCAAAGAGGCTGGAAAATTGAACTCCGCAGGGAGGAATACTCTCTTGTATGTATGTACCTTACCTAAATAAACATTTGATTTGATTTGATTTGATTTGAAGCGCTTTCCTCTTCAACTGTCTCGTGGAACAATTCATAAAGCTCAAGTTACCAAAAGCCAAACTTCTTAACTATGCAGACGACTTTGTGTTCATCATCAATGGCAAAGGCGCCAGGAACCCTGCACAACAATGCCTAGATATTATCAGCAGGGAAGCGGAACGCATAGCAGTGTAAATAAAGAGCAATAAAACCAAAACAATGGCCGTTAAAATGAGAACAAGACATCAGAATCACAATACAAGTTCATGAAATTGAGTGGGTTACCTCTTTTCAATACCTTGGAGTCATAATAGACAGGCAGTTGAAATTCACTCAAGAAATTGAATATATTCGGCAACGTTGTAAAACCAGAAACTCAGCTTTGCGCTCCCTGACAAGTCTTAGAGATGGTGCATCTCTACCAGTGCTCAAAATGTACTACGTTCAAGCAGTTATTTACGATGATATTTATTGTTTATTAGAACAGTTATTGCTGCTCCTGCTCTTACATCCCTCAATGATAATCAATGGGAGAAACTGGAAGTGTCTCAAAATGATGCTCACAGAACATTGCTGGGAGCACCTATACGGACGCGTCGAGAGACTAAGAATGAAAACCAACTTACCAGCATTAGAAAGCAGGATCAAAGGAGAGCCACCAGAAGAGCAAAACTTGTTAAAACCACTGCCTGACTGTCAATCAAAGATAGCATACACAGATCGCTTCAGAGAAACCTTCAATATAGAACAAGTGCATGGATAGATAATCTGGTCAAGATTATCGACGACGTTTCGGTCCGTCCGAAACGTTTCGGTTTCGGACAACGACGTTTCGGTCCGTCCTGGACCATTCTCACAATCTACTTGAGAATGGTCCAGGACGGACCGAAACGTCGTCGTCCCTTCACCTTCTAGGTTGTGGTCTGGTCAACAAAGAAGCCTATAATGTAGGGTTGTCAATCACCCTAAATTGGGTAGCAAGTCACATTGGCATAGATGGTAATGAAAATGCAGCCTCACTAGCAAAAACTGCCACTGCTCTACCTATTGTGCAGGCTCAAATACCTCCAAGTTTTTTCTCAGATTAAGGAGCAAATCAAGAAGAAAACGTTGCCAACTATCAAAAGTCACCACAGAGCCAAAGTAGCAGAAAGAAGATCCACTGCAATATGGTACAAACAAGCCACTGGGTACTACTCTTTCAAGCCTGACTAAAAGATATCCAGAGACATTGCAGTGGCCATACACAGTCTCAGACTTTGTTACAAGTGCTGCTGGGAGGTAATAAACGCAATAGTTAAAGTGTGTCATATCTGTGGAACAGAAGCAGAGATGCCACGATTGCACTACTTACTGGAAAGTAAAGCTACTGAAGCACTGTGCATGAAACCCAACATTAATCCAACGACAGCAACTGCATTAACAAGCAAACTAGTATGACGTCACACGTCACCGCGCCGCTGTCTGCGCAGCTTCCCCCTCCCCGGGAGGGGGAAGGGGGAGCCCCAGACCTCTCTCGCCCGCTACCCACCTATCAGTTCTAAGGCTGGATGTCAAAACACGCGAAAAACCGCCGACCGGAGGGAGGGAGGGTTGCCGGGTGAGCCTCCGAGTCTCACCCAGAAAATGGCGTTTCTTTACATTCAACGCTGGTTTTCTGGGGGATCCCCGTCGGCTCCCTGGAGCTAAATACCGACAGAAAAAGGTCAAAGGGAAGGAACCGTGAGGCAGACACCACGCACCCCTCAACGGAAGTGAGACAACCGGCAGCCAACACTAACCCAAGGCGACACAGCCCGAAAAAGGGCCCTGGAACAACACGAGACAACGACCATCAAGGCCCCTGCACGAACACCAAAGATCCTTGCCCGAATGACATCAAGGATAAGCTGCATAGACGGCAGCTGGAGCAGCGAAGCCACGAACACCACAGGCATAGTGAAAGAACACAGGCAGGCTAGTCGCAAGAACACGGCTGACAACCCGGGACACCGTCACCCGCGAACAGGGAAGAATGGTACTGGATCAACTCAAAGCGCGCCCCGGACATAAAGGCCGTGGCACGCAAATAACAGCGGAGTGCCGCCACTGAACAAAACACGACACACCCACGACCCTACCAACCAAAGCACCAATAACACAAGGACCCCTCCGGAACGCAGCAGCCCCCCTCCCGTGCCAGAAAAGATGGAGAATGCTGCCACCGAACAACCAAAACGCCAAAACCGAAAGAACAGAAAAACCCCTGCGGAGGAGCAAGAAGTCCAGCCACCCGACTCCCCAGAGGCAAACGCCAACAGGAAAAAGAGCTGACGAAAAAACAAACCGGAACCGAAGGGGCACCACCAACCGAGAAGACAGAGCACGCTTACCAGAGACCAGGACGGTTCAAGCGGCGCACAAACAGGCCGGAAGTGAAATAACGCACGAGACAGCGTACTAACGGTGCAGAAGCAACACCAAGAACGAAAGAAAGCCGAAGTGGCTCCGCAAGCGCTGCACGAACGAGGCGACAGTATGTGGCAAAACGACGGCCCCCAACCCCCACCAGAAAAAAACAAGCCGACGCTAACAACTGCAGCCACCTAAGAAGGGACAGGAGGAAAAGGAAGGACCGCCAAAATACCCCATACTACCGCCAAGAAGAAGTAAGGAGGTGGGACACCTACCACTAAGCCACCCGACCACCAACCGAGGTGAGACACGCGAAGCAGCCCCGACAAGGCACCTCCGAGCGCAAGAAAAGGCGGAATTGCAGGAAGATCTCGGGCACGACCACCAAAGTCCAGGTGGCACAAAGGAGATGAAACGTCTGCCGAACAGAAAGCTTCCAATGCAAGCAAGCCCGCCAGGAGATCAGAAATAACGGGTCCAATGCAAGACATGGCAAGACCCTGAAAAACCAACCGGCAGGGCAAGCCAGGAAAGCCGAAGAAAGCGTAAGGATTGCCACCAGAACAGTACCCGAACCAAAGGGTACGAGCAATGAAAACAAACCAAGACACATAAGTGCACTATAGTACACAGGCTGAAATAACGCCCAAGAAGCCAAGGAACGTACGAAGAACACCCCTGCGGCAGAGGAGGAAACATAGGAAATGCACAAGGAAGGGAAGCGGTAAAAACCGCCCCTCCCCCCCCCCCATAGCAGCAAGAGCAGGCAAAACCGACCAAAGGAGATGCCAGGGAAGCGACTGGGGAAAAGCAGGATGAAAAGAGCCAAAGCTCAAACCCCAGGAAACAACCAGGAGTGGATAATCAGGCAGGGACAGGATCCCACGCACATGAAAGGTCCAAGCCAGGGACCCGAAGACCACGAAAATTAACAAGCAAATCCCCAGACGCAAACCCAAGGTACAAAACAGCAGCAAAGTGCCACACCACAACCGGACACAGGAAAAAGGACACCCCACCACAAAACACGTTACCAATGCACACGTGCAGCAGCAACGTGCACCACCGCAACATGTAAGTAGCATTAACCTGCTTCTGCAAAGGCCAACCCCAGACAGGGCCAATGGAGACACGACAGAACCCAGCAGGCCCAAGAACCAGCACACCCGGTGACCGACGGCGGAGATACCAGCCCGATACCTGATGGATGGGGTTCAGGGAGTTCACTTACTCCCCAAGCCCGGCCCGGGGCTAGGCTTGACTAGGGAGAGGTTGGCCCACCAGGCTGTTGCTTGGAGCAGCCCGCAGGCCCACATACCCAGCACAGCCAGCATGGGCCAGAACCTCTATCCGAAAACAGGCTAGTGTTCCTTGGAAGTCCATGGATGTACCGGCAAAACGGCGGATGCTCGCAGGTAGGACGTGTAACAACCACAGACCTCTGATGGTTATACAGTGTTCCCCGATTGTGCCTATCTTGAGGTTATCTTGAGATGATTTCGGGGCTTTAGTGTCCCCGCGGCCTGGTCCTCGACCAGGCCTCCACCCCCAGGAAGCAGCCCGTGACAGCTGACTAACTCCCAGGTACCTATTTACTGCTAGGTAACAGGGGCATTCAGGGTGAAAGAAACTTTTGCCCATTTGTTTCTGCCTCGTGCGGGAATCGAACCCGCGCCACAGAATTACGAGTCCTGCGCGCTATCCACCAGGCTACGAGGCCCCTCCTAATATGCTGCCTATGGTGCCTATGTCACCACTGCACTCCATTGGAACTATCCCACAAGTTTTTCCATATAGGCGGGACCCAAGAGCCAGAGCTCAAACCGCACAAGCACAACCAGGAGAGCCCTACCAGGTGAGTACATAACCAGCACCACAACCCACACACCCCATAACACGAAAGATGTGGGTCCCCTGAATGACACTAGCATGGGTACGTTGGACATGCACATGAGTGGGACTGGAAGGGTTGAAAAGGGACAGTCACTGGTGTGCTAACGTCTCATTCGTACATAAATATACCCAAATAAAGACAGGTATATAAACATCGCATCCATGCAGCGCCCACCCAAAAGACGCCAGACCACAGAAACTCACGTGTCAAACGGAGGAACGAACATGTCACGACCCAACAGTGCCCAAAAGATCCTTTGAGCACCGCTAGGTGAAAAAGCCAGAGTCGGACACGCAGGAGAGCAGGGTAGAGGCGAAGGAGGAGGCCCACACCCATGACACAAGGAAAACCGCGGCGTCCTCCCCACAGCTGGAATCTATGACACTCCCAGAGCGAAGGGGCACATACCGGAGAAAGGGAGAAGAGCGAGAGGCAAAAGCACCCGAGTAAAAAGGGCGCAAAACACCAACACTGAAACACACCGCCCAGACCAAAACAAACTCCACGGCGCATGCGCATGACACGCTGGCCGAACCGCACAACCTGCTCTGCGGGAAGGCGCCAACCAGGACAACTGCACTAGAAAAGTAGCCATAAGAGGAAGCAGTAACAACAAAACCAGCAAACTAAGCAAAGACAAAGAGCCCAAAAGGGAACCCAACTGGGCCACGAGTAGCCCAACTGGGCTACAAGTAGCCCAATACGGCGACCCGGACTAGGAGCCAACAGACGTTCCAATAATACGGGAAGTAGCAAAAACCTTCCCGAACCCTCGAGAACACAGAAGCAAACACCAGTCTCGAAGGCACACAAAGGCACAGTCGCACCCGAGACCAGAAGTCATGTAGAACTCCAAGAACGGGAAAACATGACGAAGACACCGTCCCGAAAAGGGGGAGGCATCCACCCACAGGACGGAACTAACCGACTCAAAGGAACCAAGGAATCGAACCCGGAGAGGGGTTGATGCCCAACAACAACACGTACGGCGAGTGGGGAGGAAAAACCCCACTCCGCGTAACCACAAGCCCCGCCTAGAGGTCGAGAAAACCCCCCCACGGGGTCTTACGGGGCCAAAGCCCCCCAAGTCAGCCCCAGGAACCCACACGACAGGTCCCAGGGGTCAAGCCGTCTCCCCAAAGCCCCGGCCGTACCAGAAAACCGGGGCAGCTGCATTTTTACAAAAAATACTAAGGAAGGCAGCCCACTGGCAGACTCTTACAACACAGCTGGAGGAACAGGCTCAAATGCCCCCGTCACTACCCCAGAAGGGGAATTCCCCGAGACTGCCTGAGTCTCAAAACCATCGAACCCCGCCCCGAACCCACAGACGGTAAGGAACCGGATGAAGGCAGGACGAGGGCATCCAGGGGAAAGACAAGGGGGCATAGAAGGAACCGAAGCAACCAACACCCCCAAGTCCCAACACGAACCAAAACGGGGCAGCCCCGAGGCTCCCGGGGAGTAAACAAACGAGAACGTTGCCACAACCAAGGCTCAAAGTGCAACGCCCCTGCTGCCTGCACCCGCTTAGTCAGCACAACTGGGTAACCGAGCCACAACGAGCAACAAAACTCGCACGACTCCGGGTCGAAGGGGTCACCGACCCCACAGGCAGCAGACGGAGGCAAACAGAGTCACCCTGAGACAAGGGGTGAGAGCAACCCTCAAACTCGCTGGAAGCGAGGGGGGGGGGGGAGGACTCCGGGGTCACATTCATCGGACCTGCACGCCCCCAGTGAATTCCCAGGGTCCCGAGCGTTTACTATAATAGGACTCGTGCTCAGGTAATCCCAGGCAGGGTACTGCTAACCGGCGTCCAAAGCTACCAAACAACTTTCTAAGCACTGAACCCCCGGGACGTGTACACTCACGGGGACCTAGCAGGGGGAACCACCAGAATAATACTCGGAACACAAGGGGCACAGGAGGCAAGAACGAAGGCAGACCCCCCCACCAGGTAGATAAACAAAAATAAAAAGAAAACCCCGCAAGAGGACAGCATACCCAGGTGGAACAGACCCGGCCGCCATATAGGTGAAAACAAGCTGCAAGCTGTGCAGCACCTTGTGCCCCACCAGTGCAAAACTGCCCCTTTCCCGAAGGCGAACAAGGGAGACAGAACACCCGAGCACACAAAGGGCGGCCGAAAACCAAGCAGTAAACGGCCAAGCAGGGGCAGAAACCAAGGAACTTGTGGAAGGTGGCCCCAAGGGCAGTACATACAGGGCACCTAGGGAAGGGAACCCTAGGCGCATGCAGCCCGAGTACTGGAGAATCACTCCTGGCTCACGCACCACCTAGAAAACAGACACCACACTCTAGGTACAGTGCTGAAACAACCACTGGAGCCGGAGCACACAACCGCTGCCTATAGCATCAGTCGAAGAACTGATGGGTGGATAGCTGGCGTGAGTGGTCTGGGGCTCCCCCTCCCCAGACAGCGGCGCGGTGACGCGACGTCATACTAGTTTGCTTGTTTTCTGTTGGGGAGTTCTATCCACTAGTTCAGCTTTTGGTAGCAATTTTAACCAGAATAGGGGTTTGTTTTGGAATGTTTACCTTTCTGGATGCTTGACCCGGTCGATGGCAAACATAGAATGCTTCCAACCACACGGGGGTTTCTATAGGCTATTGCTCCCCTTGCCTCTCTGAGGGGGCCAGGTTCAGGCCGTGGTCCCCGGTAGGCCCTAGAAATCCATACACATGACTGATGCCAAAGTCTGACATTAGCATATCAGCCTGGTATAGCTCCGGGGAGCCGACGGAGCTCCCCCCAGAAAAGGATGATACCTAAAGATGACAAGCATAGACTATTACATTATGGAGTCAGTAGTTCTAGCAATAGTATGGTAGTTTAATTGCATTAAGCAGAATAAAAATATTAAATTGAAATATAACAATTTATTTTTATATTTATTTATTTAAAAACAAGAAGGTACAGTGTGGTCTGAGAGCACATAATAATAATAATGTTGTTATTCTTATATTTTTGGAAAGCCACAAACATGCATTCCATCTTGAGCAGTTACTTAATCTAACAGATAAGGCCAAGACTATCAATAGCTACATTGTAGCAAAATTTGAGTTCATCATAATAACTACAATATAAATTGAAGGTATTGATAACACCGGTGAAGTTGCATGTCTTAAGTACTAAAATGCTTTAATACTCTTAGTTACAGTTAGTAGTGGACAGTGACCTTGAAAGTTCAGACAATTGTCAAGCAAGTTGTATATAATAATTACCAAGTCATAAGTATGAGCCAAGTATTACACCTTAATTAACAATTCAAATAAATATATTTATTTAAGCTCTGTCATTAGTTTATTTATATACAAGAAGGTATATTGCGTCGATAAAGTGCATACATTGGAGTTTAAGTATAAAATTCTTGCAAAGCCACTATCATGCATACCATTTTGGGTAGGTGCTCGAGGTAACTTTAAAGGTAACAGAATTAATCATTATAACTTTATTACAAACTGATATAATTGATTATAAACAATATATTTACCAAGTAAACTCTGGTAAAAGTATTGTTGAAGTTGAATGTCTCATGCTACCTCACTCACCGAGTTTAGTACTAAAGAAAAATATCAAAAGACGGAATATAGCCGGGGAGGTTATGTAGCACCGTCAAAAGTGCGGGATATTCAAAAAGCGCTAAATATCACTAAGGATGCCAATACAAAAACAAAAGCACATAAGGTGAACAACGTCAAAGGCATCAGATTCATCAAAGATTGTATCAAGGGATAAGTGACGGCAAGAGACTGTCAGGAAGCAAGACGCACACACACATGCTCGAAGTCAGGACATTCTACAATGATATGCACGACCGTAAAAGCCACAATGCATTTTGGACAATAAGGAACAGGGTGGTGCTCTATTAAGTGCCTGCACGTTAACCGTGCTGCGCTGAGTTTACAGTATTGTGAAATTCCCCCGGTGCGCATGAAAAAAAGTGTTCCCCCAAATTTTTTTTTTCTTCATAAAATGATAAATTCCCTTCCCTCAACATGTCTATGTAAAAATAAATAGAAAATTCCACTTACTTTGGCTGTGGGGACGTGGACAAGGTGCGTTGTGACATCATCAGGACCTGGTCGCCCGTGCGTGAATCGCCCAGACACAGTCGTGCGGGCCATTCAAGCACCGGGTATTGCCACAAATATATTTTCAATTATTTGTTTTATGTAAACCAATGCGGTTTTAATAGATTTTTTTATTGTATATGATGCATATTTGTGTCCTTTACAATATATATACAGTAAAACGTTCATAATGTTCCATGGAACTGTGATACATGTGTCAGTAATGTGTCCACAGTAAATGTTTATGGTCGCAATATTACCTGTTAAAAATTCACTAAAATTACAATATGTACAGTTTCACACACTATTTACACAGTAACATACTGTATTACACACTCAGTACTTCGAAAGTGAGTAATAATCAACGAAGTAGTCCATGGTACACAGCGCGACTTGGCTCTCAGTGCACCAGGTACAAATAAATTTTCGCTTCCTGTTTCTTATGTACATTTCTTATGAAATGTACTCACGTAAACCCTTGGCTTTAGTACTTGTAGATTGTATGCAGCCAAGCTTGTAAAGTAAATAATTATCAAAAGAAGGCACCAAACCGGGAAGGCTATGTAGTACCAACAAATGTGTGGAATAGTCAGAGGGCGCTAAATATCACCAAGAATGCCAATACGAGAACAAAAACGCATAAGGCGAACGATATCAAAAGTATCCGAGTCACCAAGAATTCTATTGAGGGACAGGTGACCGCGAGGGGCGGTCAGAAAGCAAGACACACGCTCGTCCTGGAAGTCAGGACATTCAAGAAGGATGTGCCCGACCGTAAGAGGGACAATGCAATTAGGACAATAAGGAGCAGGGCGGCGCTCTATCAAGTGACTATGGGTTAAGCGAATATGACCAATATGCAACCTCGCCAGAGCCGTTTCCCATCGTCAGTTACGGTGGTAGGAGGATGGCCACGAGGAAACACAACATTTAAGAGTACGTAGTTTGTTACCAGTAACAGACGACCAAGAAGCCTGCCAACGGGTAAGGATGGAAGAATGGATAACCGGGGACAGAGATGGGACAATGAGAGATGGGACAAGAGCGGACAGCTTCCTTGGCAGCAGCATCCACATGCTCATTTAAAGAGACACCAATATGGCTGGGAACCCAACAAAACTCAACTGACTTAAATTTACTGTAAACAAGAAACAGCCAATGTTGGATCTCGGCAACTACTGGATGAACTGGATTAAAGGACCCGAGAGCCATGAGGGCACTACGAGAGACAACAACAATTACAAAGGAAGACTGACAACAAGAAAGCAGGAGACGAAGAGCATAGAGAATAGCATAAAGCTCTGCTATGAAGATGCTAGTCTCTGGAGGTAAACGACACATATAAGTGCGATCAGGAAAAACAACAGAGTAGCCAACACCGTCTGCAGACTTAGACCCATCGGTGAAGACTGAAACGGAGTGGGAGTGAGAAGAAAAGTGCTCAAGGAAAAGGCATTTTAGAATCGTAGGAGGGATAAAAGCTTTGGTGATGCGGGTCAAGGATGTACAAAACTGCGGAAGGGGGACTCTCCATGGGGCAAAGAAGGAACAACATGAGGAAAATCATTAGAAATACGAACGGAAAGAGAAGCCTGGAAGCGAGATAACCAGACAGAAAGAGGGAGGTGGTGATGAGGAACAGAAACCGCAGGAGGGGTAAAAGTTAAAGCACGACAGAGGCAAGAGGAGGGATGTTGCAAGGACCGTGCAAGATAGCGAAGACAGTAGCGATCACAGCGGTCCCAGAGAGACAGGAAGCCAGTGTCAACATACAAGCTGAGGACGGGAGTCGAACGAAAGGCACCAGAGCTGAGGTGCAGCCCAGTATGGTGCAAAGCATCAAGACGGCGAAGAATAGAAGGAGAAGCAGATGAATAAGCAGGGCAACCATAATCGAGCTTAGACAGGACGAGAGAGGAATGTAAAGCAAGGAGTGCGTGCCTATCCGCTCCCCAAGAAGTATGGGACAATACCCGAAGAAGGGCAAGGGCCTTAGAGCACACAACACGGAGATAAGAGATATGGGGAGACCAAAACAAACGAGTGTCAAGGAAAACCCCAAAAGCTTCGCGAAATCTTTGTACTCAAGGGGATGACCATAAAGTGACAAAGAGGGACGAAAAACGACTCGTTTCCAAGTAAAGGTCAGGGCACAAGTCTTAGTAGTAGAGAACTTGAAGCCATGATCAGTGGCCCAAGACAACACGGCATCAATCACAAGTTGAAGCCATCGTTGAAGGAGAGGCGAGTCATCACCCTGACAGCAAAGGGTAAGATCATCGACATAGAGAGCGGAGAAGACACCTGAAGGAAGAGAGGAAGAAGACCATTGAGGACAACCAGAAAAAGAGTAGTGCTCAGAACACTACCCTGGGGCACACCTTCGTATTGCTGAAAAGAGGCAGAGAGCAGTACCAAGCCGCACCCGAAAAGAACGACGAGAGAGGAAGCTGCGGAGAAAGAGATGGAGATGACCACGAAGGCCAAAAGAATGAAACTGGGATAAAATATGATATCGCCAAGTGGTGTCGTAAGCCTTTTCCAGGTCAAAAAGGACGGCAACAACGGAGGTCTTCGCAGCAAAAGCAGTACGAATATAGACCTCCGAGTTCAACAGGACATCAGTTGTGCTGCGGGACTTCCAGAAACCAAATTGAGAAGGGGAGAGGAGGTAATGGTGTTCCAGGAACCACATCAGACGAACGTTAACCATACGTTCAAAGAGTTTGCAGACACAACTTGTGAGGGCAATAAGGCGAAAGTCCTTAGGGGATGTTCCCAGAGACCCTAGTTTGCGAACAGGGAGGACAACGGCATCGAGCCAGTCCTCAGGGACTGACGACGACTCCCAGATCTGATTATACAGACTCAGTAAATACCGAGACGTGCACGGAGGGAGATGGCGAAGCATCTCATAATGAATAGCATCGGAGCCCGCCGCCGTAGAACCGCAGAGGGCAGAACGAAGCAAAACGAAGTTCAGAGATAGAGAAGGGATTGTTATAGGGAAGCCGAAGATAAGTGCAGAAATCCAAAGGACGAGACTCAAGGACAGATTTACGAAGAAGGAAAGATTGGGGAAGATGAAGACCAGAGCTAACAGAAGAAAAGTGGGAACCCAGTTCGGTAGCGACCTGCAACGGGTCCGCCACAAGAGTACCATGGAGGTGAAGGACCGGTGAAACATCAGGAATGAACTTACCTGCTATCTTGCGGATACGCTACCAGATCTGTGGCAGAGGTTTTTTGGACGTAATGTAGGAGACATAAGATGCCCAACATTCACGTTTAGCCGTAAGGATGGCCCTATGGGCCACCGCACTCACCTTCCGAAAGAAAAGAAAAGAATCGGCCGTCTGCTGATGGCGGTGAATCTTCCAGGCTGCACGCTTACAGCGAACAGCCCGAGCACAGTCTGCATTCCACCAGGAAACGCCCTTCCATGTACCCCGAGAGGAAGAGCGAGGAATAGAGCGAAGGGCAGCGTCGAAGACATTGACCTCTCCCTTCTGCCTCTCCCTCGCTCTCTCCTCCTTTTTCATGACAGAGACAGTAGCACTGAGGGTAAAGAGGTTCCAATCTGCTTTCGCAAACTGCCACCTAGGGAAGGAGAGGGGAGGGCGAAAAGAGAAAAAGGAAACAAGGATGGGGAAATGGTCACTGCCATGGAGGTCATCAAGAACCTGCCACTTGAAATCTAAGTAAAGAGAAGAAGAGCTAAGAGAAAGATCAAGACTGGAAAGGGTGCGAGTTCGAGAGTCCAAATGCATGGGCTCACCAGAATTCAGAAGAGACAGGGAAGAAGGGAGGAGAAACATCTCAAGAAGGCGACCCCGGGTGTTCATCAGAACATCACCCCAAAAGGAATGATGACAATTGAAATCACCCAACAGGAGCACAGGCTCTGGCAAGGAGTTCAGTAAGTGTTTCAGATCAGGAAGAGAAAGCGGGACACTCGGGGGGAGATAAATGGTACAGTGTACCATTTCCCCACAAAGATACGAGCAGCAGAAGAATGGAGAGACGAAGGAAAATGTAAGGGGACAAAGGGAACATCAGAGCGAATCAAGAGAGCAGAAGAGTTAGGAGCCCCAGCAACAGCTGGGGAAGGGGGGGAAGGAATAGCCACGAAAGCGACCAGGACGAGCACCAAGCATCGGCTCCTGGAGACAGACACAAAGGGGCGAAAACCGCGAAATCAGAAGTTGGCGTAATAACCTTGAACGTTCCATTGAAGAATAGACATCGACGAGAAGAGAAAGGACAACAACAGAGAACAAGGAAGAAACAAAGGCGAAAGAGCAACACAGCACATTAAAGAATGTCAGGGTCGGGATCAGGGTCAGCAAAGTCAGGGTTAGGGGGCATGGGTAAACTGAGCAAAGACGGAGGGAAGGAAGCGGGAGAACAGATCAGAGGTGGACGGGCGGGGTCCAGAGGAGGAGGCAACCGAGAGGAGCAGTCAAGGACAGCAGCAGGAAGAGGGGGAGTAGAAAGAGGGGAGCGCACCTCAGAAAGGGCAGCAACCGAGAGGGAAGCGGGATCCAAAGAAACCTCCATAGCAGGAACAGGGGGCGCAACCACCAAAATGGGAGGGGAAGGAGCGATAGAGGCAAAAGTAGGGGCCGAGGAAGAAAGCGAAACCTTCTTACCCGCCGGGGAGGAGGAAGGAGAGGAGCCAGGCTTACGTTTCTGACTTAAAGACACAGGTGTCCCAGCAACTACGTACCGGGCAATGGATTCTAGCGTCTCAACAGGAGAAGCTGAACGAGAGCGCACATGATGGCCGTTTGGAGATCGATGGACACCAGCCCGCACCGACACCTTCAACCAAAAAGTAACCTTCAACTAAAGTAACCTTCGCCACCACACAAAGGACAGAGAGACAGTCCCAGAGCAGCGGAGGGCACCATGCCCAAACCTCCAGCACTTGTTACAGAGCCTAGGAGAAGGAATGTACTCCTGGACAGAGCACCTGGCACCAGCAAGAATGACAGAGGATGGAAGGGTCCTACCATCAAAGGTAATCTTCACAACCCGAAGGGGTTCACGGCGACTACCACGAGGGGGACGAGTAAACGTGTCCGCCTGGAGAATAGAATGGCCCTGGGCATCAAGGACATGTCGAATATCGTCGTGGCAGTCCCGCAGATTCCGAACACCGGTCGCAACATGGGCCGGGAGGAGAATGGTGCCAACACTGGCATTCAACTGAGCGTTCTTTGAGACCCGAACAGGGGTCTCGCCAAGGCAGGATAAGGCAGCCAAGCGGGAAGCTGCATCCTGAGAAGGAGCAGCAATGACACGTGTACCGAGACGAGTGGGGTAACAGAGGCATCCAAGGAATCAACGAGATTTCGATGGAGGGAGAAATCATCAGGAGGCGCAGAATCAAGAGGGAGGAGATAAAAATATTTGGCCCACGAAGCGGGACCAAACAAGGCTTGATAGGTATCAGAACGGGAAGGAATCGGGTGAGGGCGGCTGTGTCGTGGACGGCGTTGAGAACCCCCAGAGAAAGAAGGGGGTTAAAAGGAGCAGTAGTTACAACTAGAGATGGAGCCGTGCCAGGAGACGAGGTAGTTACCACTGGGGGCTTGGGGCTCGACCCAACCACAGAAGGAGGGAGGGGAGCCGAGGGGAGGAGTCAGAGAGTCCAAAGGAGGAGCAAGGTCAGGGCCCAATGCAGCAGAGGCTACAGAGCCCGGTCTTCCAACACGGACAGAATCGGGGGCTTGGTCGCCCACCCCACGAGCCTGAGAAGGTAAAAGAGAAACTGAAACATCGGTTAACATCGCTACGAAAAAGAAATATTCATTCACGAATGTGCCCCCCACAGCCACCATGGAGCCACAATTAGAGGCAGGACACCCAACAAGAAGCTATAGCCGATCATGCCTGGGCCACCTGTAACACTGTAAAGGTGTTTAGTTTAGTTTAATACATACATAGAGTACATGAGTCACAGACAGGGATTAGAGAAGGCGCCAGTTTGTCCACCGGAAAGTCACACGTCTAAGAGTTAATGACCTCAAGTGACCTGAGGTCAGATCATGAGAATTTCACCTTGCTTCTACTAATCTCTTAATTGTTTTCTGGTAGCCTTCAAACATGCCGACGTTTAAGGAGTGGCTTGGTAGTGCCGGAGGCTATCTACTTGTGGGCGGAGTTAGTACTAGGGTCCCCAATATATACTGAGGGAGCATAGAGCATTGAAGCATTAAGAGAAGAACAGCAGACGAGCCAGCAGAGCAGAGAAGACAGCCCTATCAGGGAGGCTGTCGGCCGGCAGGGCGGGAGTCTCTGTCAACTACGGACCCCCCCCCCCTCTCTATCCAGCTATAGGCACACACTTGGTGAGTTGAGCAGTAAGGTGACTTGGTCGTGTTTACATATGTTGTGTGATGATCAGGGGCAGTCAAGTTGTAGGGTTCTTGAATTCTTGGATGATGACTCACTTTGCATATTAAACTGGAACATTTTAATTGAATTGCTAAGTTAGGATACTTATCATGAAAAATATAATTGTTGAATTTATTATTTAAATGGTCTTTCACTGTGTTCCCTAGAGAGTTGAGTTGAGGTGAGAAAGCCTCTGTGGTTACTGGTTTCATGATATTAATGAGTACATGTTTGGAGTTGATACATGGTAATAACATCTTTTGAGAATATTTTGATACAGACAAGTTCCATTCCTTGTCTTGTATGTAATGATCATGAATGGATGGTGGCAGCATTTCGTCTTCTACTATCTACTTTCTACTTCTACTAGCTACTCTTCTACTTCTACCTATCTACACCTCTCCCTCCACCCCTCTCTGAACTCTCACTTTCAACTAATGACCCTCCCCGCCCCTCCCACCTCTCTACCTCTCTCACCCCAAACCCTCACTAATTACTTCACTATTCATTTCTTTTCTTTCGTTTTCTCTTATACGTTTGTGGCAATGATTCTGTATTCTAGAGTTCTCTCTAGAGTTTCGGGTAGCTGATCCAGTTACGGCGCCTTGTAGTCTTAGCACCTAGGTAGTCAAATACCTAGGTTACAAGATGTTGAACGAGAGAGGCTGCCTTAGGAACTCTGGGAGTGCTCTAGAATAGTTAGCTAACTGGGGACGGGATAACGGACTAGAGAGAGCTGTTTCCCCCGGCCTCGTTAGTTAACTGGGGGGTGGAATAATGGACAAGATAGAGCTATTTCCCCCACCCCCCCGTTACAATGTTGGCAGCGGTGTTGAACAATGTTGTAGGTAGTTGGTGTTCTTTTAACATTGTTCAGTCCCACGTGTCTTTTTGCCGCTCAGGCGCTATCAGGGAGATCTTGACATGTGTTTATTATTCGCGATTTAGCGAGCTTTGTTCAGGTTAGGAGATGGTGATTCTCTGGTGTTGTGTTAAGTGATTTTGTGAGTTTTGTGGTATTCAGGGAATGTTCACCAGAACTTGCGTGTGTAGTGATTTATGTTAGTGATAAGATTTGGTGATTTGGGAACTTAGCGGTGTTGGTAGTGCAGGTCAGCTGAGTGTGACAGGTGACCTCGCATGTCCCAGGGGGATACCCAGCCACTGCTGGTCTCCAGGTCAGTGGGGAGTGGCAGGTGTAGTTCTTAAGTAGTTTTAAGGAGTGGTTCTGCTCAGATTATTGCGATCGACTGTTTTACTCCATTTGAACGCAATAACCCGAGGTGTACTGGTATTGTACAGCATGCTAGGGGGAGGCTTAGTATGTCAGTAGACTTCACGTTGGGGACGCTCGACGTTAGATAGTCTGGTCACAGGGGTGGCAACAGTTTGGAGTTGTTGACCGGCGGAGAAGCTAGGGAAACACTCTGGGTCACGTAGGTGGCTGTAGGTTAAGGGTGGGAGTAACGGTTAATTAAGTACGTAAGATTAGGAATGGTACAGTTAAGTTTAGGCTAAGTGTTTTGTCTATTAGTGTTGATTTTTTTGTGACAAGTTAAAAGTAGTGATGACCTTATTCTCTCTTCTCTAACTTTACTCTGTTACTGTTTTATGTTCCACAAAGTCAATATCATTCAGAGTTAATTGGATTATTTTAAAAATTTAAGTGTAGTCGTTGCCAGGAGGAGAGCGGTATGACTGGACTGTGTAAACCCTATACAAACTACAGGGTCACACAACAGCATGGAACACGGGTATTGTCGCCTTTATGTTCATCCACAGGTGGGAGCCAGAGGAGAGGCGCGACGCATATGCAGAAGAGAGAGACGGCTGCTTGGTACCATACTCAGGGGCGTTCCTCACCATCACGACAACCAGCCCCCCTACCTGGAGGTCATGGCTCCACCACCACCACCACCCCAGGGGACCCCAAGATGCAGCCCTCTCGGTCGGTCAACATTGGTCTACCCAGTGGACCCCAGGACGGACGGACCCCAGTGGACCCCAGACGACCCAGTAAAGATGGAAGAGGAGCAACAACGACTCAAGTCTGTCCCACCAACATCGGTCTACCCAGGATGGACCCCAGGACGGACAGACCCCAATGGACCCCAGGTCGCTTGTCAAAGACCCATGGTGGAGGAAGAGAGAAGAAAGAAGAGAGAAGAAGAAGAGAGAAGAAGAAGAGAGAAGAAGGAAGAGGAAGAAGAAGAAAGAAGAAAGAAGAAGAAGATAAGACAAGCTGAGTGAGACACGATGCCTAGTGTCCCTTGCTGGTGTCAGCATCATTGCATGGAGCGTAATTGCAAGACAGGATCGTTTGCCTTAACTGGCCGCCCCTCCTGCAAGCATGTTGCTCTGTTGAGTGATTCTTCCTGTGTCGTGCGGACTTGATGTGGCTGTCAGAAGTGGCTCTCTGAAGGAGGCGTGCTGGAGCAACAGGGAGGAAGAAGAGTAGGATGGGATTTCTACTGTTGGCAACTATATGAAGGTCTCGAAACTTGTAGTCCCTATAGCTGTGAAGAACCCCAATATACGTCTCTCATGGTGACTGACGTAGGGCCAATTACAGATCAGCTGGGACAACCGAATTCCACGGTCCTGTGTACAGTTCAAGTAGTAACGGCTTTCTGGTTGACCAAGGGTTGTTGTTCGTTAACGACGGAGAAGCGACGGAGGCAGTTGTGTTGAAGAAATGTGGTACAGGATTATCTACAAGACCAAGCAGTGACGTCGCCCAGCCAGAGACAATGGACGTCTGTCTACATATTTCATTTTTAGAGTAGGATGATGTATATTTGTTTAGCTAGGATGTATTCATTTCGTTAATAAAGTTGTTGCACACAGCTAGCTTGCTTTAGCAGTGTTGCAAAAACTTTATTTCAGGGAGAAGGGGAGATGTAACACTGTAAAGGTGTTTAGTTTAGTTTAATACATACATAGAGTACATGAGTCACAGACAGGGATTAGAGAAGGCGCCAGTTTGTCCACCGGAAAGTCACACGTCTAAGAGTTAATGACCTCAAGTGACCTGAGGTTAGATCATGAGAATTTCACCTTGCTTCTACTAATCTCTTAATTGTAGTCTGGTAGCCTTCAAACATGCCGACGTTTAAGGAGTGGCTTGGTAGTGCCGGAGGCTATCTACTTGTGGGCGGAGTTAGTACTAGGGTCCCCAATATATACTGAGGGAGCATAGAGCATTGAAGCATTAAGAGAAGAACAGCAGACGAGCCAGCAGAGCAGAGAAGACAGCCCTACCAGGGAGGCTGTCGGCCGGCAGGGCGGGAGTCTCTGTCAACTACGGACCCCCCCCCTCTCTATCCAGCTATAGGCACACACTTGGTGAGTTGAGCAGTAAGGTGACTTGGTCGTGTTTACATATGTTGTGTGATGATCAGGGGCAGTCAAGTTGTAGGGTTCTCGAATTCTTGGATGATGACTCACTTTGCATATTAAACTGGAACATTTTAATTGAATTGCTAAGTTAGGATACTTATCATGAAAAATATAATTGTTGAATTTATTATTTAAATGGTCTTTCACTGTGTTCCCTAGAGAGTTGAGTTGAGGTGAGAAAGCCTCTGTGGTTACTTGTTTCATGATATTAATGAGTACATGTTTGGAGTTGATACATGGTAATAACATCTTTTGAGAATATTTTGATACAGACAAGTTCCATTCCTTGTCTTGTATGTAATGATCATGAATGGATGGTGGCAGCATTTCGTCTTCTACTATCTACTTCTACTAGCTACTCTTCTACTTCTACCTATCTACACCACTCCCTCCACCCCTCTCTGAACTCTCACTTTCAACTAATGACCCTCCCCGCCCCTCCCACCTCTCTACCTCTCTCACCCCAAACCCTCACTAATTACTTCACTATTCATTTCTTTTCTTTCGTTTTCTCTTATACGTTTGTGGCAATGATTCTGTATTCTAGAGTTCTCTCTAGAGTTTCCGGTAGCTGATCCAGTTACGGCGCCTTGTAGTCTTAGCACCTAGGTAGTCAAATACCTAGGTTACAAGGTGTTGAACGAGAGAGGCTGCCTTAGGAACTCTGGGAGTGCTCTAGAATAGTTAGCTAACTGGGGACGGGATAACGGACTAGAGAGAGCTGTTTCCCCCGGCCTCGTTAGTTAACTGGGGGGTGGAATAATGGACAAGATAGAGCTATTTCCCCCACCCCCCCGTTACACACCTAGGGGTGCGTCACGAGTATACGCCCCACAAACCGCCCCCTTAAGAACCGACAATCCGTCGAGATCGGGTTCAGTGACGAAAGGGAGATTGACAATAAAAGGTTCCCCTCGCTCTCGATGTTGGGTACTACAGTTCTACGGGTGCAAGAGTATGCCTCCTCAAGCACCCGGACGTCAAAATAGAGGAAGTCCAAATAAATAACCAAAACAAGCAAAAGGTTGGCAGGAAACGACAAGCAGATAGGAGAACAGGGGAGAGAAAAACGAAACAGAAGGGAAAGGAAAAGTCGCTCAGCACAATTGGAGAGGACGGCAGCAGGACCACAAGGCTACAAAAGGACAGAGGACTGCCCCAAGGAGCATCACACTCCAGCAGCTGCCCACAAAGCCCCCTCACGGCACCAACGAGCTGAGCCGGGAGGGGGCCAAGCTTGTAAAGCATAAGGTAGTATTGAAAAGGTTATAGAAAAAGATCAATTCGTAAGGTAGTCTTGAAAAGGTCGCTTTGTATGATCCCTCACAGGAAAAAGATACAGTTTGCCTCACGAGTGTCTGTCAGTCAGAAAGAGATTCAGCTAGCCCCAAAGTGTCCGTCAGTTAGGAAGAGATTCAGGTATTCTTGAAAATATCTATGGAAAACACCTCCATGGAAGCCGCTAACACTGTTCATCTATGCTACTTGTATCAGATACATCATCACTGAAGGCAGAAAACGATTCGTCTATGTATCATCTAAATATATTGTAGATAGCATAGGATTGCAAGGGTGACGCTCAGAGCTACAACTGGATACGCTTGCTTTATCGTTCTCATAGGTGCTGTATCACTTGCATCCGACCTTTGCGTTAGGTCCTTATTGTGCATAGCTTCACCAATATTATGACCCTTATGTTCTTAAAACAATAAGGTTTGAATTTCACCGACAGAGCACGATCTTTCAACACCACCTCAGACAGGTGTTTGGGAGCCAGAGGTGCGTGCGCCACCCATGGTTGCTTATTCAGTACTAACCCAGCCAGCAGCCCTAGGGCATTCTGGGAATTTTTTCCAAGATGGCTGCCTCTCACTGGAGGTCTTAAAAGTCAATTTCGTACACAACCAACCTCGTACACATTTAGAATTGGTACCGAAAAATCAAAGAGTTTTCTTGGTTGGCGCAGTTTCCCGCCGACCGAGAATACTCGGTTGGCGCAGTTAAGTGGTTAAACGGGTATGACCAATACATAATCTCGCGAGAGCCGTTTCCCACCGCCGGTTTTGGTGGTAAGAGAAAGACCGTGGTGACATGCTACCCTTAAGAGCACGCAGCTTGTTACCAGTAACAGAAGATCAGTGATCCTGTCACCGGGCAAGGATTGAGGAATGAATAACTGGGTAGAAGTTGAAATAAGGAACACCTTTGCGGAAAATGGGTCAAGTGCGGCTAGCCTCCTTCACAACAGCATCAGCACGCGCATTTAAGGAAATGCCTATATGACTGGGAACCCAGCAAAACTCGACTGTCTGAAATCTACAGGAGATAAGAAACAGTCATTATTGAATTTCGACTACAGGATGGACAGGATTAGAGGACTCCAGAGCCATTAGGGCACTGCGAGTCTACTACAACAAAGGAAGATTGACAGCGAGAAAGCAGTTGACGAAGAGCATTCAAAATTACATAGAGTTCTGCCATGAAGATGCCTCCAGAGGCAGGCGACACATACAGGTGCAGTCAGGAAATACAACAGAGTAGCCTACATTATCGGCAGACTTGGATACATCTGTGAATATGGAGATAAAGCAGGAGTGTGAATAAAAGTGAGCAAGGAAAATTCGTTTCAGAACTGTAGGAGGGGTAAAAGCTTTACTCATGTGGGGTCAAAACTTAGGAATAGGGACCCACTATAGGGGCAAAGACGGAATGACACAAGGAAAAACATTGGCAAGACGATCCGAGAGAGAGAACCTTGAGAGCAAGACAGTCACACAGAAAGGGGAAGGTGGTGAAAGGGAACAGGGTCCACAGGAGGGGTAATGGTCAAAGTACGACATTAGCAAGAGTGAGGGTGTTGTAGGGACCGCGCAAAGTAGTGAAGACAGTAATGATCACACTGATCCACAGGACACAGGATGCCGGTTACAACATACAGGCTCTGGGTAGGAATCAAACGAAAGGCACCAGAACTGAGGCGTAGCCTAGTACAGTGAAGAGCATCAAGACGACGAAGAGTTGAAGGAAAGGCAGAAGTAAGTAATTATCAAAAAGAAGGGACCAAACCGGGAAGATTATGTAGCACTATCAAATGTGTGGGATAATCAGAGGGCGCTAAATATCACCAAGGACGCTAATACGAGAACAGAAACGCATAAGGCGAACGATATCAAAAGTATCCGAGTCACCAAGAATACCATTGGGATACAAACAACCGCGAAGGACGGTCGGAAAACAAGACACACGCTCGTCCCGGAAGTCAGGACATTCAACAAGGATGTGAACGATCGTAAGAGGGACAATGCAATTAGGATAATGTGCACTCTACATTATTAAAACAGTTAACACTGAAAAGCATCACTGAAAGTACTCAGAGTATGGGTAACGATGTGCATCAGTGCTATACCGACGGCTCTGTAGAAGAATGTGGACGATGTACCGAATGTGCATGTAATATATATGAACACATACAGCAATGAAGCACGTCAATGACTGGGCAAGTACAACTCAAACCGAACTTGCAGGCATATACCTTGCCACTGAATTTTTAAAAGACAAAGGCAGTGGACTTTTATACTGTGACTCGCAGAGTGCACTCCTGGCATTGAACGCACATAGTAGTGACACCCAGAAAATAGTCAGTGATATTCGAATGAATGTTTTAGCTGCTAAAGAAAACAGATTTGAAATTAAATTCCTATGGATACCATCACATGTTGGCATCTCAAGGCATGACCCTGTTGATATGCTTGCAAAGACAGCCTGTAGAAAACCAGTGGTAGAAATTGATATGGGTGTTTCATTAGCAGTGACAAAGAGAATACTTAAACAAATATCTAATGCAGATCTCACCAACCTAACAAATTCACAAAGACCTGAAAGTTGTAGCATTAAATATTATGATGAATATCGTGAGGAGACATTCACATATGGGACTATAGAACAAGAACCTAGCAATGTGATGTTATAGTGGCCAGAATACGCCTGGGATATAGACGTATCTGGCAGCTTTCTCAAAACCCAAATGTCGAGTACACAATGTGTCAACTTTGTGAAAGAGAAAACATGCACTCTCTTGAACATTATATTGTAGATTGACTGACTTTCGCCCTCCTGGGCTAAGGTATGCTGAATTGTGTAATTACTATATGAGTACTGGAACACTTGATGATATATTGGACTTGTACCAAAGATTAACCATGTAATGTATCAATTATACAATGTGTGTATGTGATGTAACTATATAACCTGAGCTTGTAAAAGCACCTTAATCACCTTCAGTGATTAAGCACTTAATTGCACACTAGTTTCTCTATCAGCTATCTCACCCTGTCAGAGTAAAAGAGACAAATGTATGTGAATGCATGTGTGTGTGTATATATGTATGTATATATGTATATTGTCGGGGGGGTAGTATCCTCAACCGCTTGACGAGGGGCGAGTAACAGTATACAAGATATCCCAGTACTTTATCCTGTCCACGGTCGCGAACGTTGGGGTGTCTCTCTCTCTACATGGACACCTGTTATGGACCCGAGTCCAGCGTCCGAGCACGGAGCAGTGACGACCACGCCATCTGTGGGTCAGCTCCCGAAACCCCCTCCAAATGGACGACGCCATCTAGTGAGGACGAGATATACCAGCCACAAGGGCTGGTTTCCCGTCCTAATCAGCTCAGGACATAGCCACTGCTGACCTCTGGTGAGGTGACGCTTAGGCAGCAACGCTATCTATGGAGTGGATAGGTGGGCGTTTGTGTCTAAGCCTGTAAGTGAGGTGCCCTAGAGTGTAACTAGTACTGATGACGTGTCTGATTACAGAGTCGACCTAGGACTGCTGAATTGGACGATGGGCAGTCTACCCAAGGCAGCCATAGTACTCACCTAATTGTGCTTGCGGGGATTGAGCTTTGGCTCTTTGGTCCCGCCTCTCAACTGTCAATCAACTGGTGTACAGATTCCTGAGCCTACTGGGCTCTATCATATCTACATTTGAAACTGTGTATGGAGTCAGCTTCCACCACATCACTTCCTAGTGCATTCCATTTATTAACTACTCTGACACTGAAAAAATTCTTTCTAACATCTCTGTGGCTCATCTGGGTACTAAGTTTCCACCGGTGTCCCCTTGTTTGTGTCCCACCCATGCTGAAGAGTTTGTCTTTGTCCACCCTGTCAATTCCCCTGAGAATTTTGTAGGTGGTTATCATGTCTCCCCTTACTCTTCTGTTTTCCAGGGATGTGAGGTTCAGCTCCTTTAGCCTTTCCTCGTAGCTCAATCCTCTCAGTTCCGGGACGAGCCTGGTGGCATACCGCTGAATCTTCTCTAACTTTGTCTTGTGTTTAACTAGGTATGGACTCCAGGCTGGAGCTGCATACTCCAGGATTGGTCTTACATAAGTAGTATACAGGGTTCTGAAAGATTCCTTACACAAGTTTCTGAAGGCAGTTCTTATGTTGGCCAGTCTAGCATATGCCGCTGATGATATTCTTTTGATGTGGGCCTCTGGGGACAGGTTCGGTGTGATATCAACCCCCAGATCCTTCTCTCTATTTGACTCTTGCAGGATTTCCCCTCCCAGATGATACCTTGTGTTCAGCCTCCTGCTCCCTTCGCCTAATTTCATCACCACAGTGATGAAATTTCATCATCATAGTATCTTCACATGTTTGCTGTAGAAGCTGTGAGTCACCCCCCCGGATGAACACTGTTGTGTTAGCCTGCCTGTGACGTGGCAGAACCTGGAATTGTCGTACCCGGGGCTGACTGGTGGAGAAGACTAGCAACTGGGGTGTTGTGGTGAGGAGAGTGATCAGCGTTATCACACGAGGCTCCTGCCTAGGGCTCGCAACCCTAGTATCGGTCGTGGAGTGGCCTATGCAGCAGAGCTGATTGGAACCTGCCAGCTACAGGCTGGATTTGTGGTTGAAGGCCTCCACGACAGTGCACCCAGTGGGACTGTGATTTGGCTGGCCTGTGGCCAGGGTAGACTCGTCTAGAGAATCTAAGGATTCATCGTGAGGCCACGAGAAGAGGACCAGGGCTACTCATCGTGAGCACCGTGGGGCATCCCGTGTCTTCGGAGGAAGACGAGTTATTGTAAATAATAAGTGTAGTAATAGCAACCCCGCGTGTGACTGTGATATATTTATTTATGGTGGTGGTAGGAATATATATTTAATTTTGTGTATTTGTATCCCTTTAATTTACTTGCGTTACGGAACACACCCCTTGAAAGCCACTACTAACTTGGGGCCGGATACCCAAATTCTAATAACATCAGAGAAAGAACCCAGTTGCGACCCAATAGAGCCGTAACAACACCGCCCAGTAGTATTAGCGATAACTGTTACTCACCGTAGCCCTGTGGGTCTTCATTCAATCCTCGCGGCGCCACTGTACGCCTGGAGAGTATCCCAGTCGCTCCCCGGCCGGCCTCTTTAGCCAGAGATGAGTGAGAACACGGTTTGCTCTCTCAACCATGTGCCCGCCCCGACAAGGGCTCTACTACTAACCACAAGGTCGCCAACTGGTGTTTCCCGTGTCCAGTAACACGTCAGTGGTATTGTGGAATTGTGGAAACAGTGGCAAGAGCACACTCAACGGATCTGATATCAGGCAGGTATTTATTTCTGCCACTCTATCTCCTTTCAAGTATTATATAGCCACAAGAAATGTGGAGAGGATGATACAAATGCGAAGGTATTTTGTATTTTACTTAAAACTCAAGATATCATATTCTTATATCAACAAGCAAACAGCTAGTACATGAAAAAGTCGCTCGCTCTCCACATATAATCAGGAACACACCAAGATGGCAATGCTCCCCCTCACGTCAACGTTAAAATCAGCTGGGCGACTCCCCCTCACTGCGTGATCTCTTACTGCACTTGTTTTTTGGCGTTAGGCGCCTATTTCTTTAAATTCTCAAGAATCACTATATGTTCAAATAACACAATATTTGCGACAATGGCAATAGAATGCAAATGAATCACTGCACTGATCTTGAGCTCAATCAAACATTTCTATATTAATGAACATAATAATTCACTATCATGGCATAACACACTGTACTTCATATAATGATAACGAATGCAACAAGATATAATACTGGAGTTCTCAGTAATTCCTTTCGTAGGCGAATATTCAATTGATCACTGCACACATGAAAAATTATTCAACACACAAGCATAAATATATATAGATAAATCATAGATATCAATAATAGTAATAATATAAATACTGGGCACATAGCCTAACACCAATAACTGGTACACTTATATATATATATTCTCTCTCTAGATTCAGATTCAGATTCAGATGTTTATTCAGGTAAGGTATATACATACAAGTGATGTTACATTAATGGATTGATATATAGATAGAGCTAGTACATACAATGCCTAAAGCCACTATTACGCAATGCGTTTCGGGCAAAAAAAACATTAATATCTAGAACTTAATACTAATTGAGCATAAAGAATAAAAAGTGTTGAGAACAAATACAAATAAAGATAAAAAAAAAAAAAAAAAAAGGGGGAACATGACTGAAAAAGCAGCACAAATACAATAGGTTGACAAACAGTGTTGATTAAAAAAAATAAAATAACAGACATGGGTTGACAATAGAGGAGTGAGGTAGATTACAGGGAATTTATTAGGTAGTGTTTAGTTTTTATCTTAAACTGGTTGAGAGAGGTACAGTCTTTAACATGGTTGGGAAGGTCATTCCACATTCTGGGCCCCTTGATTTGCAGAGCATTTCTAGTTTGATTAAGTCGTACTCTAGGAATATCAAAACTGTATTTATTTCTGGTGTGGTGCTCATGGGTTCTGTTACAACCTTCTATGAAGCTTTTGAGATCAGGATTGGCATTATAGTTTAGCGTTTTATATATGTATAATACACATGAGAGAATGTGCAGTGACTTAATATCTAACATATTCAGAGATTTGAGTAGGGGTACCGAGTGATGTCTGGGGCCAGAGTTGGATATTGTTCTAATAGCAGCTTTGTGTTGGGTAATTAGAGGACGTAAGTGATTTTGGGTAGTAGAACGAATGCCCACAGTTTTTGAAACTTTTTTTGATATATTTAGAATGTGTCCCTGGAAATTCAGCTTGTGGTCAATGAGAATGCCAAGGAATTTGCCATCTAATTTGTTACAAATTTGGGTATTGTTTATTTTGAGATTTATTTGACTAGAGGATTTATTGCCAAACAGAATATAGAAAGTTTTGTCAATGTTAAGGGCGAGTTTGTTGGCAGTTAGCCAAAGATGGACTTTATTTAGCTCAGTATTTACTGTGGCATTTAGAGCAAGAGGGTCAGGACTGGAGTAAATGAAGGTTGTGTCGTCAGCAAATAGAATTGGTTTGAGGTGTTGGGAGGCATTTGGAAGGTCATTAATGTAGATGAGAAAGAGGAGAGGGCCAAGTATGCTGCCCTGAGGAACACCAATGTTGATGGGTAGGGTGGGAGAAATTGTATTATTCACAGAAACATATTGGAGCCTGTCAGTAAGGTAGGACTCGAGGTATTGTAGGGAGTGTCCTCTGACTCCATAATGATGTAATTTAAGAAGAAGGTTATGGTGGTTGACAGTATCAAAAGCTTTACGCAGGTCCACAAATAACCCAACAGGGAACTCATTTTTATCAAGAGCTGTATGAATCGAGTTAAGCATACTAATAAGTGCATCGTTAGTGCTTTTTTGGGTCTGAAGCCATATTGGCAAGGGCTAAGTATATTGAGTTTGGCTAGATATGAGTAAAGCTGCTTATATATTAGTTTTTCAAAATTTTTTGACAAGTTTGGCAGGATTGATATAGGTCTGTAGTTGTTAACATCTGTGGGGTCACCACATTTGTGGACAGGCGTTACTCTCGCTTTTTTTAGAATATCTGGAAAGGTTTGGAGTTCAAGTGACTTGTTGAAGAGCAAAGCAATAGCAGGGGCTAAAGATCTGGAGGCTTTTTTGTAAATTAAAGTTGGTATCTCCTCAAGGGCACCAGACTTGGTTTTAAGGGAAAGGATTATCTCATTGACGTCAGTGGAGTTAATAGGCTTTAGGTACAGAGACTGTGGATAGTTACCTGTAAGATAGTCCTTAATGTCAGTACTGGAAGATGGAATATCATTTGCAAGGGATGAACCAATGGAAGAGAAGAACCTATTGAACTCAATAGCAGAATCAGAGGCTGAAAGCTGACCATCGTTATTAGACAGGAGAGTCGGTTTATTATTTAAAGATTTCTTTGATCCCAATATTTGTGAAATTGTGCTCCAAGTTTGTTTAATGTTGCTCTTTATTTGGGTAAATTTATCTTCGTAGTATTTAGTTTTGGCTCGTCTAATTATCTTAGATAGCAATAATGAGTAATTCTTTGAGAATTCTTTGGAGACAATTCCTAACCTATACTTCTTCTCAAGGTCGTGTTTTTTGTTAATGGATTTCAGTATTCCCTTTGTAAGCCAAGGATTGTTAAGCCTTTTGCTTGTGACTTGTTTTGTAAGCCTAGGACAGTGGGTGTTATAAAGGCTAAGAGTTGTTTGTAGAAAAGATTGCACTGCTAGGTTGATGTCCCCTATGTTACCTAACTCGGACTCCCAGTTGACATTATCAGCAGCAGTTATAAAATTGTTTATAGCAGTTTCATTGTGCAGCCTAAAGCTTAACTCCCTTGTTTCTAGAGGTGGTTTGCTAATGTTAGTTAAGAGAAATGTGGGGTAATGGTCTGTAGTGCTATCGGTGATTATACCTGAAGTAAGCGGAGAGGTTATGTTGGTCCAGATGTGATCTAGAGTCGTGGCAGTGCTATCAGTGATTCTAGTAGGTCTAGTGATTAAGGGTATGAGGAAGCAGGAATTCATACAGTTGAGGAAGCTAACAGCAGTAGGGTGTTCTGGCTCGCAGAGGTCAATATTAAAGTCCCCTGCGATAATTAGGTGGTTTTTGTTCAGTCTGTTATCAAGTATTAGATTTCTAAGGTTTGAGTTGAATTCAGACACATCAGTGTTGGGAATTCTATAGACTGCACCCACAGACAGGACAGACTCGGCACCCTTGACTCTAAATTATCATATTAAAGTCACATGAAAGAAATTATCGACACGGTAAATTCTTCAATCATTCCAGGTGCCTGCACACACCACATATATATATAAATATCGTGAGAGCTCTATACAGCCTCACTCTGCACAACTGTGCCTTACTGTGACATAGACCTAGGTGAGACTTGCTCACGACATGAAAGATACTCTGGCTAAATATATATATATAGCTGACTAAAGGGGAATTGGGAGGGAAACTAGAATCACCTACTTCCACCTATCCTCCGGTGAGAGTTGAATTGTAGCTCCTGGTACAGGCTCTCGCATCGTGTAGGGAATGCCCCCACACAAACAAAAGGCCCCAAAATCTGTTGGTATTACAAATGGGCTACCTGTAAGCATGGGGATTCGGGAAGAATAAATGGAACATGTACATACGATCACCCTAGAAAGTGCAGGAACCTCCTCAATACAGGTAAATGAACCAAAAGTTGTGAATTCTTTCACCCAGAAATTTGCAAGAACTCTTTGGACAGGAAAGAGTGCTTCAATGCTGAATGTCCAGCTTTTCATATAAGAGGTACCAGGCGAATAAAACCGACAGACTACCACTATGAAAACAGCCACTACTCCATCGACCGGGACAATTTTTTAGCAAGAGGAGGAGGAGAAGAATGGCTAAAAATGACCAGACTCTACCACCAACTCGGTCAAATGCTAGAGAGGACGCAAACACAGTGGCCTCCTTACCAGAGCCTCAGATATTAACACCAAGTAAAGCATCCAGCACTTCCACTAACACGATAACATCATTTATATTTGCCAATATCCAGGGTATAAAAACACGCAAATCCAACAAAGTTCACTTTATAGATGGTCTCCTTCATGAGGCAAATGCAGCCCTAACGGAAACTCTCACAAAGGACTACCTTGATGGTGAAATATGGATCTCAGAATACAATCTCTTCAGATGTGATAGGAAACACCGGCTTCAGGGTGGGGTCAGCCTCTACATCAAAGACACACTCATCTGTACTGAGCTGCTAAACACCTCAAATGATATGGTGGAAGTGCTGATAGTCAAAATAGAGATCCTAAATGTAGTTGTTGTCCTTGTATATAAGTCGCCAGAGGCAAACCCTCAGCAGTTTAAAGACCAACTAATGAAAATAGAGCACTGCTTGGAAAACTTCGCAAATCCAGCTCCGAACATCATCCTGCTTGGGGACTTCAACCTACGGCACCTGAAATGGAAGCACCTGGCTAATACAGTAATATCAGAAAGAATACCAGGAAGTAGCCTAAATGAACAAGCACATGCAAATGACCTGCTACGGATGTGCGATAGGTTTGCCTTAAACCAACAAATAGTAGAACCAACTAGGAAGGAGAACACGCTAGACCTCATTTTCACTAATAATGATGAGTTGATTGGGAACATAATGATTACAAATACCTGTTACTCAGATCACAACTTAATTGAAGTTCTGACAACCATGGGGAATGGACCTTCAAAACCAGTCCAGATTCCCGGTGGAGGAGATTTCAGCAAATTCAACTTCAATAATAAATAGATAAACTGGGAGCAAATAAACCAGGACTTCACAGAAATAAACTGGGAAGAACAGCTAGAAAATGCAAACCTGAACCAGTGCCTGGAAAAAATAAGCTCAGTAGCACTAGAAATATGTTCAAACCGCATACCCCTAAGAAAAAAGAGAAAGAGATGCAGATTGGAACGGGAACGTCGTTCCCTATATAGGCGAAGAAAACGAATCGCGGAACAACTTGAGAGTCGCACCCTATCTCAAGAACGGCGAAAGTTAGGTAGAGAAATAGAAACAATTGAACTCACGCTACAAGAATCATACAAAACCCAGGAGAGGCAAAGAGAGCAAAAGGCCATCAGTGAAATAGAGAGAAATCCGAAATATTTTTTCTCCTATGCAAAATCAAGATCAAAAACCACATCTAGTATCGGGCCCCTGCGAAAGGGAGATGGGACTTTCACCGATGACAACAAAGAAATGAGCAAATTACTGAGGAAGCAGTACGACTCTGTTTTCAGCAAGCCATTATATGCACTAAAGATTGATAACCCAAATGAATTTTTCATGGATATGATACCAACATCAAATCATATATCAGACGTCGCCCAATCCCCACTAGATTTTGAAGAAGCCATAAACAGTATGCCTATGCACTCTGCACCAGGCCCGGATTCTTGGAACTCCATATGCATCAAGAACTGTAAAAAAAACACTATTGCAGGCCCTTCACATTCTGTGGAGACAAAGCCTAGATACTGGCGTTATCCCTGACATACTAAAAACAGCAGAGATAGCACCACTCCATAAAGGAGGAAATAAGGCAGAGGCAAAAAATTACAGACCGATAGCACTAACATCGCACATCATAAAAATTTTTGAGAGAGTGCTAAGAAGATCACAAAATACATGGAATCACAGCATCTCCATAACCCCGGACAACATGGTTTCAGAACAGAGCGCTCTTGCCTGTCGCAGTTGCTGGACCACTATGATATGGCATTAGATGCTATGGAAGACAAACAAAATGCTGATGTAATTTACACAGATTTCGCAAAAGCCTTTGATAAATGTGACCGTGGTGTTATTGCACATAAAATGTGTTCAAAAGGAATTAACGGGAAAATAGGCAGATGGATCTACAATTTCCTGACTAACAGAACCCAATGTGTAATAGTCAACAAAATAAAATCCAGCCCATCAACCGTGAAGAGCTCAGTCCCCCAGGGTACTGTGCTTGCTCCAGTTCTTTTACTCATCCTCATATCGGACATAGACCAGAACACAACCTATAGCACTGTATCATCCTTTGTGATAACACTAGGATTTTCATGAGAGTTGGCAACATAGAGGACACGACAAACCTCCAATCAGATGTAGATCAGGTCTTTCTATGGGCTACAGAAAATAATATGGTGTTTAACGAGGATAAGTTCCAGCTCATGCGCTACGGAAAAATTGAAAATATAAAAACAGAAACCACGTACAAAACTCAGGCAAATCATAACATAGAACGAAAAGGCAATGTAAAGGATCTGGGTGTACTCATGTCGGAAGACCTTACCTTTAAAGAACACAATAAAGTAGCCGTCACAACTGCAAGAAAAATGACAGGTTGGATAACAAGAACTTTTCACACTAGAGATGCTATACCGATGATGATACTTTTCAAAACGCTTGTGCTCTCTAGAGTGGAGTACTGCTGAACAATGACAGCCCCTTTCAAAGCTGGAGAAATTGCTGACCTGGAGAGCGTGCAGAGATCCTTTACTGCTAGAATCCACTCAGTAAAACATCTAAATTACTGGGACCGACTAAGGAGCCTAAATCTGTACTCCCTTGAGCGCAGGCGGGAGAGATACATAATAATTTACACGTGGAAAATAATTGAGGGGCTGGTCCCAAACCTGTACACAGAAATAACATCACATGAGACCAGGAGGCATGGCAGGATGTGCAGAATACCCCCGTTGAAAAGCAGAGGTGCAACAGGTACTCTGAGAGAGAACTATCAACATCAGAGGCCCGCGACTGTTTAACACGCTTCCACTACACATAAGGGGCATAACTGGCCGACCCCTCACTGTGTCCAAGAGAGAACTGGATAAGCACCTCCTAAAGATACCTGATCAACCAGGCTGTGACTCATACGTCAGGCTGTGAGCAGCCGCGTCCAACAGCCTGGTTGATCAGTCCAGCAACCAGGAGGCCTGGTCGACGACCGTGCCGCGGGGACACTAAGCCCCGGAAGCACCTCAAGGTAACCTCAAGGTAAGGTAACACACACACTGTTGTGTCCTCCAGGAACTCACTCAACGTCCCAAAATAAACGCGTCGTCTCCGTGTTCTGTCCTCTGCAGGTCCGTGCTCCTCCACAACGTCTTGTAGGGTTGGAGTCGGTCTCCCGGCCGTCGACTTCTCCCAGCTACGGCTAACAACCTACTTCTCGGCTGCAGTCGTCCGGATTCCCAATTAGTTTCTTCATTCACTGCTTCACGGTGGATTGGCCCAGCCGCTACGTCGTCACTGTGAAACTATCAGACGTCCCAGACGACACTGCCTAGACTTCACCTGCACAGCACCTGACCCTGGAGCACTTGATGCTCAATATTCCGTCAATTCCCTCTTCGGTCCACACATGGAATGAAGGAAGACCTCTCGGCGTACTTGCAGACTACGGGTGACGCGTAAGATCCACGGGATCGTGGTACAACTGTCAAACTGACAGGACCAACCTTCACATATCCGTCCACCTTGACGTTTCGTGTCAGACTGATTCCCTCACGGAGGATCGGCCCAGCCACTACGTCATCACTGTGAAGCTATCAGACGTCCCATACGTCACTGCCTAGACTTCACCTGCACAACACCTGTCCCGGGAGCACTTGTTGCTCAATATTCCATCAATTCCCTCTCTGGTCAAACACATGAACGAAGGAAGACCCCACAGGTGCTGGCAGACCACTGGTGATGCGTAACTCCTCCAGAGATGGGGTAAACTATCCAACTGACAGGACCCCCCCAGCACACGTCCGACCTCCTTGGTGTGCTATCTCAGACTGGTGGCGCCAGAGTGGCGGGATGACCGGACACCCCCTGCCTTCGTGACATCATATTTGCCACGGGAGGTTTTCATTGGCTCCCTGTGCCACGTCGCTGTCGGTGACCAATCTGGTGTCACTGACGTCACGCAGTTTTGGCAACAAAACAGAGGGGCCAGCGCCATATTGGCTCCCTAAAGGGCCTATACCACAGGCCAAAATACTCTTCTTTTACGAATTTCTCGCCAACGCGAGAACATTACACTCCCCCACATATATCAAACTGCTGCCCGTAATGAACAGAACGCTCGGGCAAAGTGGATATGACTCTTACAGCAGGCGTGGGAGAAATATCAGGGGGGGGGGGGAACGCAGTCACAATATGTGTGTGTGTGTATGTATATGAATGTGTATAAAGTATATATGGAAGCTGATCAGAATTACATTTCACCTTTGTAAATGCACATTACTGCCAAAAAGCCAAAACATTCTGGCCAAAGGAGGAGCAAGGTCGGGGCCTAATGCAGCGGAGGCTGCAGAGCCTGGTCTTCCAACATGGACCGACTCAGGGGCTTGGTTGCTAACCCCACGAGCCTGAGAAGGTAAAGGAGAAACAAAATTTAACATGAGGACGAAAAAGAAACATTCATTCACAAATGTGCCCCCACACCTACCATGGAGGCACAGTTAGAGGCAGGACACCCAACAAGAAGCTATTGCTGATCATACCGTGGCCTCCTAGGGCTGTGTCGTGAGTATACGCCCCACAAACGCCACCTTAAGAACCGTCAGTCTGTCGAGATCGTGTTCAGTGATGAAAGGAGGATTGACAATAAAAGGTTCCCCTCGCTCTCGACTTTGGGTACTACAGTTCTACGGGTGCAAGAGTATGCCTCCTCAAGCACCCAGGCGTCAAAATAGAAGAAGTCCAAAGGAATAACCAAAACAAGCAAAAGGTCGGCAGGAAACGACAAGCAGATAGGAGAAGAGGGGGGGAGAAAAACGAAACAGAAGGGAAAGGAAAAGTTGTTCAGCACAATTAGAGAGGATAGCAGCAGGAGCACAAGGCTACAAAAGGGCAGAGGAGTGTCCCAAGGAGCATTACACTCCAGCAGCCGCCCACTAAGCCCCCCTCATGGCATCAATGAGCTGAACAGGGAGGGGGGGGGGGGAGGCAGAAGAGTAAGCAGGACAGCCATAATTGCATTTAGACAGCATGAGAAAGGAATGTAAAGAGAGCAGCATGCGCCTTTCAGCTCCCCAGGAAGTATGGGACAAGACCTTAAGTAAGTTAAGGGCTTTGAAGCATTCAACTCGAAGGTAAGAGATAAGGGGTGATTAAGACAAGCAAATATCAAAGATTAACCCAAAAAGTTTAACAGAATCCTTTATAAAAGAGGATTACTATAAAGAGGACAAAGTGGGGTCGAAGAACGACCTGCTTCCGAGTAAAGGTCATAGCACAAGTCTTAGTTGGAGAGAACTTGAAGCCATGATTGGTGGACCAGGACGACATGGCATCAATCGCAAGTTGAAGCCGCCATTGGAGAAAAGGCGAGTCATCACCTAGACAGCAGAGGGTAAGATCATCAACATAAGAGAAAATGCCAGAGGGATGGGAGGAAAGAAGACCATTGAGGGTTACCAGGAAAATAGTACTGCTCAGAACACAACCTTGAGGTACACCTTCATATTGCTGAAAAGAGGCAGAGGTTCCCTTAGAATCTCATTCTAAGGGAACGACAAGAGAGGAAGATCTTGAGTTAGAGAGGGAGATTGCCATCAAGGCCAAAAGAACAGAGTTGGAACAGAATGTGGTATCTCCAGGTGGTGTCATACGCCTTTTCCAGGTCAAAAAGGACTGCAACCATGAAGATCTTCACAGCAAAGGTAGTACAAACATAGACCTCTAAGTTCAGGAGGACATCAGTCATGCAGCAACACTTGCGAAAGCCAAATTGAGAAGGAGAGAGAGGGGTGATAGCGTTCCAAGAACCATATCAGACAGACACTGACCATACATTTAAAGAGGTTGCAGACACAACTCGTTAAAGCAATGGAGCGAAAGTCTTTAGGGAATGACCACAGAGAACTAGGTTTTCAAATAGGAAGAATAACCGCCTCAAGTCAGTCCTCGGGAACTGAAGACAACTCCCAGACACTGTTATAAACATTCAGTAAATACTGAAATATGTATGGAGGGAGATGTCAAAGTATTACATAATGAATATCATCTGAACCCGCCGCTGTAGAACCACAGAAGGCCAGGGCAGACTGGAGTTCTGAGAGAGAGAGAGGAGCGTTATAGAGAAGATGAAGAGGTGTTTGAAAATTTATGTGACAAGATTCAAGAAGAGGCTTAAGAGTAAGGAAAGGCGGAAGATGAGAATCGGAGCTAACAGTTGAAAAGTGTGAACCCAGTTTGGTTTTGACCGAGACCGGATCTGCCACAATAGAACCACAGAGGTGAAGAACTGGCAAGACATCTGGAAAAAACTTACCCACTAACTTGCAGATTTCCTCCCAGATCAGGGGCAGAGGGGTGTTAGACATAATAGTGGATATGAAAGATCTCCAACTCTCACTCTTAGTCGTACAGATGGCCCTACGGGCCACCACACTTGACTTCTGGCGCAAAAGCAAAGAATCAGGCGTCCATCAACAACGGTGTTTCTTCCAGGCCGCACGCTTACAGTGGACAGCCTGAGCACAGGCTGCATTCCACCAGGGAACACACTTCTGTGCGCCCCAGGAGGTAGAGCGAGGAACAGAGCTGAGGGCAGCATCAAAAACTGTGTCATGAAAGGAGGAGGGGGGCTCGGGAAAGAGGAAAATCAGAGAGGTCGGAAAGAGTAACACAAAGGTAAAGAGGTTCCAAACAGCCTTGTCAAACTTCCACCTAGGAAAGGAGAGGGGAGGGTGAGAAGAAAAGTGAGAAGGATGGGGAAAAGGTCACTGTTATGTAGGTCATCAAGAACCCCCCAGGTGAAGTCCATATAAAGAGAAGATAAGCAGAAAGATCAATACAGGAAATGGTAGGAATCAACATGAGTGGGTTCACCAGAATTCACTAGTTATAAAGGAAGAGAAGTGAGCACAAATGGTTCAAGAGGGTGTCCCCGGGTGTTTGTCAGAATATCTCCCCAGAGGGTATGCTGACAGTTAAAATCATCCAAAAGGAGCATAGGCTCTGGTAAAGAGTCCAACAAGTGTTTAGGATCATGAAGAGAAAGCGTAAAATTTGAGGGGAGATAAACGGAACAGACTGCATACCATTTACTCACAAAGATACGGACCACAAAACACTGAATGGGTGACTGAAAAAGTCGGGGGATGAAGGGAATATCAAGACAGATCAAGAGAGCAGTAGAGTTATGTGCAGTAAAAGCTGGAGGGGAAAAGAGAAAGTAATAACCACGTAAGTTTTATTGTTTTCTTTTGGGAGGGAGTTCTTTGGTTGTTTTACCTCTTCCCTCACTTCATTACACACACAAATTACAATAGCGTGATGCTTCAATGAACAAATCCACAAGGGCCGTGACGAGGATTCGAACCTACGTCAGAAGAGGTAGAACGGCCTATTGACATAGCTAGAGTGCATGAGGGAGCTGTGTAAAACCCTGGTTTGTGTCTCGGAGAGACTGCAGGATTCAAGTAAGTTCAGTAAAACTTCTGGTTTCAACTCTTTTTACCATGTCGTAGCTCAGTCGATAAGGCAGCGTCTGGGATGATCTCGGACATAGGTTCAAATCCTCGTCACGGTCCTTGTGGATTTGTTCATTGATGCATCACGCTATTGTGATTTCTGTGTGTTTTCTACAATATTCAAATGACTCTTATGCTGTATGAATCCTAATGTGCTTTATTAGATTTTATTTGCGTGAAAAGTCTTTTTGACATTCTGAACAGTGATATGGTTTCTCTCCTGTATGAATCCTCATGTGTGTTATTAGAGATGATTTAAGTGAAAAGTCTTTTTGACATACTGAACAGTGATATGGTTTCTCTCCTGTATGAATCCTCATGTGTGTTATTAGAGATAATTTGTGTGAAAAGTCTTTTTGACATTCTGAACAGTGATATGGTTTCTCTCCTGTATGAATCCTCATGTGTGTTATTAGATTTGATTTAAGTGAAAAGTCTTTTTGACATACTGAACAGTGATATGGTTTCTCTCCTGTATGAATCCTCATGTGTGTTATTAGATTTGATTTAAGTGAAAAGTCTTTTTGACATACTGAACAGTGATATGGTTTCTCTCCTGTATGAATCCTCATGTGTGTTATTAGAGATAATTTGTGTGAAAAGTCTTTTTGACACTCTGAACAGTGATATGGCTTTTCTCCTGCATGAATACTCATGTGTGTTATTAGATTTGATTTAAATGAAAAATCTTTTTGACATACTGAACAGTGATATGGTTTCTCTCCTGTATGAATCCTCATGTGTGTTATTAGAGATAATTTTCGTGTAAAGTTTTTTTGACATACTGAACAGTGATATGGTTTCTCTCCTGTATGAATCCTCATGTGTGTTATTAGATTTGATTTTCGTGAAAAGTCTTTTTGACACTCTGAACAGTGATATGCATTCTCTCCTGTATGAATCCTCATGTGTGTTATTAGAGATAATTTTTGTGAAAAGTCTTTTTGACATACTGAACAGTGATATGGTTTCTCTCCTGTATGAATCCTCATGTGTGTTACTATATTTGATTTAAGTGAAAAATCTTTTTGACATACTGAACAGTGATATGCATTCTCTCCTGTATGAATCCTCATGTGTATTCTTAGATTTGATTTAAGTGAAAAGTCTTTTTGACATACTGAACAGTGATATGGTTTCTCTCCTGTATGAATCCTCATGTGTATTCTTAGATTTGATTTAAGTGAAAAGTCTTTTTGACATACTGAACAGTGATATGGTTTCTCTCCTGTATGAATCCTCATGTGTGTTATTAGATTTGATTTAAGTGAAAAGTCTTTTTGACATACTGAACAGTGATATGGTTTCTCTCCTGTATGAATCCTCATGTGTATTCTTAGATTTGATTTAAGTAAAAAATCTTTTTGACATACTGAACAGTGATATGGTTTCTCTCCTGTATGAATCCTCATGTGTGTTATTAGATTTGATTTAAATGAAAAATCTTTTTGACACACTGAACAGTGATATGGTTTCTCTCCTGTATGAATCCTTGTGTGTGTGTTATTAGCCATAATTTATTTTTAAAGTCTTTCAGACACATTCTACAGTGATATGACTTTTCTCCTGAACGGTCACTTATATAAATTTTGATATTTTTGAAAGTAGTTTAGACAATGTATTTACTTTTTTTCTCTAAATGTTTTGTATGCTATTATGCGAGATGTTTTCATAATATAATTTTGAACATTCAACACTGATGACATTTTTCTTTTGAATAAATATTTGTACAGTTTTCTTGATTGTATAAACCTTTACAGCTATTTGATCCAAAAAGCAAGTATTATCTAATGAAATATTCTACATTTCATTAGTTAAGTCTTGTAGACAATTATTATTAGTATTTGTCTCCTTTATAAATTGTTGTGTTCTTTATAAATCTTAGTAGTATATTTGATATATTTTAAATGCATGAGCTTTTATTTATTACTAAAGCAAATATTGTTAAGAGATGCCAAAAACACTTGGACTGTCGGATACATAAATAATTCAAGTAACTACATAGCAATCAGTATAGAGTAACCAGAATAGAGCACACAGGTTATAGTGTTAACTCTGTTGTCAACAGATGGCACTCAATATCAGATAAGCAATTGGAATAATCTAATTAACTTTTGTAGGAATATAAAGTAATTTAATTACTTGTCAAAGACACAAGAGAATGGAAAAAAGTTACAATATGTAAACCACTGGTATTATTCATAAATAGTAAGATAATATTGTGCTTATTATATTATAAAATGTGCTAGACATAAAATATACTCTACAATATTTTCTGTGAATCAGCAAGTGTAAAAGCAAACATACAAATCTACGTCTCCACATGCGTTCACCAGCAGGAAAGTTAGTGTCCGTGTATAACTTTGTAAATATTACAAACAAATCCTGTGGCAATTTTTTTTTTTTAAGATTTAACAAAATGTCTTTGTATAGGAAAATTAAATATATTATAAATTTATTTATAATTATACTGATTTATCATACTGTACATATAGCAACAGCAGAGAGGGATGGTTTATTATAAATACAGCCACAGTATTAAGATGTTTCACTACAGAACCTTATTACAAATATGACCACAGAATTTGGGATGTCTTATTATAAATTTAACCACAGAACTGAGGAATGTCTTATTATAAATATAACCACAGAACTGAGGAATGTCTTATAATAAATATAACCAAAAAACTGAGGAATGTCTTATTATAAATATGATCAGAGAATTGAGGGATGTTCTCTTATAAATATAACCACAGAACTGATGGATGTCTTATTATAAATATAACCACAGAACTGATGGATGTCTTATTATAAATATAACCACAGCACAAGAGTCAGGTACAGTGGACCCTCATGTGGTTTGTCATTTGCAAAAATATACGTATGTGATTTTTACAAGAACTTACTGATCCAATGTACCATGCACATTGTTATTTTTAAATCCCCAATACAGTCATGTAAATATGTGAATAAATAAATAAATTCTGAGCATTAAGAACACTGATATATTATCTTATTTGGAGAGCCTTTTGAGCTTAAGAGCAAATTACCTAAGAAAAAAATCATAATTACTATACAGTATAAAGATTATTTATTTTAATGCTTTCTCAACATTTACAATGGCTCACATAGGAGAAAAAGTATGAAATCTTTTAAAACTGAAAATATATATTAAACTTTTTTATATTAGAACCTGATAATAAAAATAATTAATTTGAAAATCTTAAAATGTATTCTTGTCAAACAATAGTATTAAAAACAATACTGTACCACATACACAATGAACTAATAAATACCGAGATTTTTATATTAATGATACACCAAATTTAATTTAAATACACATTTCCTTTGTTACCATAGTACATGAGATGTTAATAATGCATGACATATTGATAATACATGTAGTCATTGACATGAGTGTGCTGAAGACAGTCTAACCCATTTACATGTAGTATTTCTTACACCATAATGTGTTTCATAATGCTGCTGACAACATGTATGCAGTATATCTGACACTGTGTGGATGCTGACACTGCAGGTATTATTCAACACCACTGGGTCCTGACACTGCAGGTATTATTCAATGCCACTGGTTTCTGGCACTGCATGTATTATTCTTCTGGTGACCGTAGGAGCTGTGGAAGAAAAGATTGAGAGATTACCAAGTCGTTTAAAGTCAACAAATACCAAATACAGAATCTTCGAAATCTAGTAAAGATTTCCCAAATAGGATTTTTTTTTAATAATTCCAATACTATAATGGTTCTTTCTCCAAATAAAACAAAGATATACAGTATAAGTAAAATATATCAGCCAGCAGACTACAAACAGGTACCAATCCCTGCGCACAGGAATCTTAGCAGATACAATATATATGGAAAAAGGCAAACATAATTCCAATCTACAAAAATGGTATTCGAGAAGACCCTCTAAATTATAGACCTGTACCGTTCTTACCCACCTGCCAATCCATCCACCTACCTGCTCAACTCACCCACCCACCTGTTCACCCACCTGTTTACCCACATGCCTGCACGCCCACTTACCCACCTGTCAATGCTCCCACCCACCTGCCTGCTCACCCACTTGCCTGCTCGAACCTGTTCACCCACCAAGCCCATCTACCTGCCACTGCCAATTACTTTAATGTACAAAATGCAAAAAATCACCACAAAAGAAGAGGCAGGTCGGCCGCATGACTGGGAACCACTCGCTTGGTCGACCTGAACGTGTACCAACAAATATCGGAAGTCGACGACACCATCGGACGTCGAGTCGCATTTTTCTATGAAATTTACATCGTAACTCGAAATTTTCGTAAGAAATCGTATGTCGAGGTGCCACTGTATTTGGTAGGGTTTCAATAATCAGGTAAAAATAGCCATGTGAAAAAATAAATGGGAACAAAGACTCGAGTTATATTTGTGCTGTTTCCCCAGATATACATTCCATTTTCTTTCAATTTTGTTCCAGAGAAAACATCTGGTCAGTGGTAGCCTGAGGCCAAATTGGGTCTCCAGAAGAAAAATTCACCCAGCGTTGCAGGGGTGTCACATGACCTGATGTCATCAGTAGGGGCCCCCTACCTACGAGTGACCCAATGGGGTCATGCATACAGAGGGTCAAGGTTCCTTACAAAGAACAAGTTGGATATTACTGTGTAGTAAGCCTTTTCTTGAATTTGCAAGAAACTGTGGGGTTCTCAGTCATGGTAGGCAACCCAAGGAACCAGGATAGCATGTGGAGGTTGGATATTTGGGGTTTAAATGGCTTCGGAGAGTCGTGTGTGTTTGATGATGGGTAAATGTTTAAGTCAATAATTGTCGTGCTTTTAATCTGAATGAGGGGTCCTAGTTTACGCTCTAGTCATAAAATAAATTCCTTAGTATATTTCCTATGGAAAATGAGCTTTCAGTACTCTATATAAATTAAAAATGAGGTCAAGAAAGGCATGTTTATATATGTAGTGTTTTAGGTTGAAACTGTTTACCCAAGTCACCCCCGAGCTCTTGCACCGTTTTCTGTAGCCAAAGTAAAGATTTCATTTTCTGTGGAAGCAATAATAATAATTTAAATTTAATAATTGTCTGTGTGAGCCATTAATCATTTAGCCAGAGAATGTTTATCATATTGAAATCGTTCCCCAAACTAGATTCACATCATCACCATAGCAAAGTAAGTAATTATCAAAAGAAGGCACCAAACCGGGAAGGCTATGTAGCACCATCAAATGCGCAAAATAATCAGAGAGCGCTATATATCACCAAGGATGCCAATACAAGAACAAAAACGCATAAGGCGAACAATATCAAAAGTATCCGAGTCACTAAGAATTCTATCGAAGGACAGGTGACCGCGAGGGGCGGTCGGAAAGCAAGACACACGCTCGTCCTGGAAGTCAGGACATTCAAGAAGGACATGCACGACCGTAAGAGGGACAATGCAACTAGGACAATAAGGAGCAGGGCGGCGCTCCATCAAGTGACCATGGGTTAAGCGAGTATGGCCAATACGCAACCTCGCCAGAGCTGTTTCCCACCGCCGGTTACGGTGGAAGGAGGACGGCCATGAGGAAACACAACATTTAAGAGTACGTAGCTTGTTACCAGTAACAGACAACCAAGAAGCCTGCTAACTGGTAAAGACTGAGGAATGGATAACCGGGTAAAAGTCGGAATACGGAATGCCTTTACGAGAGATGGGACAAGAGCGGACAGCTTTCTTGGCGGCAGCATCCGCACGCTCATTTAAAGACACACCAATATGGCTGGGAACCCAACAAAACTCAACCGACTTAAATTTACTGTGAACAAGAAACAGCCAATGCTGGATCTCGACAACTACTGGATGAACCGGATTAAAGGACCCGAGAGCCATGAGGGCACTACGAGAGTCAACAACAACTACAAAGGAAGACTGACAACGAGAAAGCAGGAGACGAAGAGCATGGAGAATAGCATAAAGTTCCGCTGTAAAGATGCTAGTCTCCGGAGGTAAGCGACACATATAAGTGCGATCAGGAAAAACAACAGAGTAGCCAACACCGTCCTCTGACTTAGACCCATCGGTGAAGACAGAAACGGAGCGGGAGTGAGAAGAAAAGTGCTCGAGGAAAAGGCGTTTTAGAACCGTAGGAGGGGTAAAAGCTTTAGTGATACGGGTCAAGGATGTACAAAACCGCGGAAGAGGGACCCTCCACGGGGGCAAAGAAGGAACAACACGAGGAGAAACATCAGAAATACGAACGGAAAGAGAATCCTGGAGGCAAGATAACCGTACAGAAAGAGGGAGGTGGTGAAGAGGAACAGAAACCGCAGGAGAGGTAAAAGTTAAAGCACGACAGAGGCGAGAGGAAGGATGTTGCAAGGACCGCGCAAGATAGCGAAGACAGCAGCGATCACGGCGGTCCTGGAGAGACAGGAAGCCAGTGTCAACATACAAGCTAAGGACGGGAGTCGAACGAAAGGCACTAGAACTGAGGCGCAACCCAGTATGGTGCAAAGCATCAAGACGGCGAAGAGTAGAAGGAGAAGCAGACGAGTAAGCAGGGCAACCATAATTGAGCTTAGACAGGACGAGCGAGGAATGTAAAGCAAGGAGAGTGCGCCTATCTGCCCCCCAAGAAGTATGGGACAAGACCCGAAGGAGGGTAAGGGCCTTAGAGCACTGAACACGGAGGAAAGAGATATGGGGAGACCAAGACAAACGAGTGTCAAGGAATAACCCCAAAAGCTTTGCGGAATCTTTGTATTCAAGGGGATGACTATAAAGTGACAAAGAGGGACGAAGAACAACCCGTTTCCGTGTAAAAGTCATGGCACAAGTCTTAGAAGTAGAGAACTTGAAGCCATGATCGGTGGCCCAAGACGACACGGCATCAATTGCAAGTTGAAGCCGGCGCTGAAGGAGAGGCGAATCATCACCCTGACAGCAAAGGGTAAGATCATCGACATAGAGGGTGGAGAAGACACCAGAAGGAAGAGAGGAAAGAAGATCATTGAGGGCAACCAGAAAAAGAGTAGTGCTCAGAACACTACCCTGGGGCACACCTTCGTATTGCTGAAAAGAGGCAGAGAGAGCGGTACCAAGGCGCACCCGAAAGGAACGACGAGAGAGGAAGCTGCGGAGAAAGAGAGGGAGATGACCACGGAGGCCAAAAGAATGAAGTTGAGATAGGATATGATAACGCCAAGTGGTGTCGTAAGCTTTTTCCAGGTCAAAAAGGACGGCAACAACGGAGGTCTTCGCAGCAAAAGCAGTACGAATATAGACCTCCAAGTTCACCAGGACATCTGTCGTGCTGCGGCACTTGCGGAAACCAAATTGAGAAGGGGAGAGGAGGTGATGGTGTTCCAGGAACCACATCAGACGAACGTTAACCATACGTTCAAAGAGTTTGCAGACACAACTTGTGAGAGCAATAGGGCGAAAGTCCTTAGGGGAAGTACCCAGAGACCCCGGTTTGCGAACAGGGAGGACAACGGCATCGAGCCAGTCCTCAGGGACTGACGACGACTCCCAGATCCGATTATACAGACTCAGTAAATACTGAGACGTGCACGGAGGGAGATGGCGAAGCATCTCATAATGAATACCATCGAAGCCCGCCGCTGTAGAACCACAGAGGGCCAGGGCAGAACGAAGTTCAGAGAGAGAGAAGGGATCATTATAGGGAAGCTGAAGATGAGTGCAGAAATCTAAAGGACGAGACTCAAGGACAGGTTTACGAAGAAGGAAAGATTGGGGAAGATGAAGACCAGAGCTAACAGAAGGAAAGTGGGAACCCAGTTCGGAAGCGACCTGCAACGGGTCCGCCACAAGAGTATCATGGAGGTGAAGGACCGGTGAAACATCGGGAACGAACTTACCCGCTATCTTGCGGATACGCTTCCAGATCTGGGTCAGAGGGGTTTCGGACGTAATTGTTGAGACATAAGATGCCCAACATTCACGTTTAGCCGGACGGATGGCCCTATGGGCCACCGCACTCGCTTTCCGAAAGAAAAGAAAAGAATCGGTCGTCTGCCTACGGCGGTGCCTCTTCCAGGCTGCACGCTTACAGCGGACAGCCCGAGCACAGTCTGCATTCCACCAGGGAACGCACTTCCGTGAACCCCGAGAGGAAGATCGAGGAATAGAGCGGAGGGCAGCATTGAAGACAGTGTCATGAAAAAGAAGGAGAGCGCGAGAGAGAGGCAGAAGGGAGATGTCAGAGAGAGCAGCACTGAGGGTAAATAGGGTCCAGTCCGCCTTAGCAAACTGCCACCTAGGGAAAGAGAGGGAAGGGCGAAAAGAGAAAAAGGAAACAAGGATGGGGAAATGATCACTTCCATGGAGTTCATCAAGAACCTGCCACGTGAAATCTAAGTAAAGAGAAGAAGAGCAGAGAGAAAGATCAAGACAAGAAAGGGTGCGAGTCCGAGAGTCCAAATGAGTGGGCTCACCAGAATTCAGAAGAGACAGGGAAGAAGAGAGGATAAACGGCTCAAGAAGGCGACCCCGGGTATTCGTCAGAACGTCACCCCAAAGAGAATGATGACAATTGAAGTCACCCAGCAGGAGCACAGGCTCCGGCAAGGAGTCTAGGTGGTGTTTCGAATCAGGAAGAGAGAGCGGGACACTCGGGGGGAGATAAATGGAACAAACTGTGTACCATTTCCCCACAAAGACACGAGCAGCAGAACAATGGAGAGGCGAAGGAAAACGTAAAGGAACAAAGGGAACATCAGCACGAATGAAGAGAGCAGAAGAATTAGAAGCCCCAGCAACGGCTGGGGGGGGGGGGGGAGAGAAAGGAATAGCCACGAAAATGACCAGGACGAGCACCAAGCATCAGCTCCTGGAGACAGACACAAAGGGCGAAAACCGCGAAATCAGAAGTTGGAGTTCGAGGAAATTGGCGTAATAACCTCGAACGTTCCATTGAAGAATGGACAACGACGAGAAGAGAAAGGACAAAAACAGAGAACAAGGAAGAAACAAAGGCGAAAGAGCAACAGAGTACGTTTAAGAATATCAGGGTCGGGATCAGGGTCAGCAAAGTCAGGGTTAGGGGGCATGGGTAAACTGAGCAAAGACGGAGGAAAGGAAACGGGAGAACAGATCAGAGGTGGGTGGGCGGGGTCCGGAGGAGGAGGAGGAGGAGGAAGAGGAGGAGGAAGAGGAGGAGGAGGAAGAGGAGGAGGAGGAGGAAGGAGGAGACAATGGAGAGGAGCAGTCAAGGACAGCAGCAGGACGAGGGGGAGTAGAAAGAGGGGAGCGCACCCCAGCAAGAGCAGCAACCGAAAGGGAAGCAGAGACCAAAGAAACCTCCATAGCAGGAACAGGGGGCGCAATCACTGAAACGGGAGGGGAAGGAGCAACAGAGCCAGAAGTAGGAGCTGAGGAAGAAAGCGAAGCCTTCTTACCCGCCGGGGAGGAGGAAGGAGAGGAGCCAGGCTTACGCTTCTGACTTAAAGAGACTGATGTCCCAGCAACTACGTACCGGGCAACGGATTCCAGTGTCTCAACAGGAGAAGATTAACGAGAGCACACACGACGGCCGTTAGGAGAGCGATGGACATCCGCCTGCACCGACAGGCGGCGGCGAGAGCCGATAGATGGAGGAAGAGGAAGGGAAGGAGGATCGGAGGGGGACGAGGAAGAAGACACAGGAGACATGACAGACCGGGTAGAAAGAAGGGGAGCCCCAGACAGAGGACCAGGAGGGGGACCCCTCGGGACAGAACACAAAGGGACACAGGAGGGGGCAGTGGGCGTATCAGGGTCCAAGGCCCGGAAACGGTTGTGAGTCTGAGGAAGGGGGGAAGGACGAGGAGAGGAAGAGCGCAACACGCGAGCATAAGAGATGTTAGTATAAGGCGGAAGCCGGCGAACCTGGCGCCTCGCCTCAGGAAAAGATAAACGCTCCCGGTGCTTCAGGTTGAGGACGGCTGCCTCAAGCTTGTAATGGACACAGGCACGGGAGAAGGTAGGATGGGCCTCACCGCAGTTGAGGCAGCGAGCTTGGGGAGAAGTGCACTCCGACTTAGAGTGACCTTCACCCCCACACAAAGGACAGAGAGAGACAGTCCCAGAGCAGCGGAGGGCACCATGCCCAAACCTCCAGCACTTGTTACAAAGTCGAGGAGAAAGAATATACTCCTGGACAGAGCACCTAGCACCAGCAAGAATGACAGAGGATGGAAGGGTCCTACCATCAAAGGTAATCTTCACAACGCGAAGGGGTTGACGGCGACGACCACGAGGGGGACGAGTAAACGAGTCAACTTGGAGGACACATTGGCCCTGGGCATCAAGGATATGCCGAATATTATCGTGGCAATCCTGCAGATTCCGAACACCGGTTGCAACATGGGGTGGGAGGAGAATAGTGCCAACACTGACATTCATCTGAACGTTCTTGGAGACCCGAACAGGAATCTCGCCAAGGCAAGATAAGGCAGCCAAGCGAGAAGGAGCAGCAACGACACGTGTACCGAGACGAGTGGGGTTGAAAGTAACAGATGCATCCACGGAATCTACAAGATGCCGATGGAGGGAGAAATCGTCAAGAGGGAGGAGATCAAAGTATTTGGCCCATGAAGCAGGATCAAACAAGGCCTGATACGCATCAGCACGGGAAGGAATCGAGCGAGTGCGGCTGGGGCGCGAACGGCGTTGAGAACCCCCAGAGAGAGAGGGGGTCAAAATGCGCAGTAGTCACAACGAGAGACTTAGCCGCACCAGGGGACGAAGTGGTCACCACCGGGGGTTGGAGGCTCGACCCAACCACAGAGGAGGGAGGGGAGCTGGGGGAAGAAGTCAGGACGGTCAAAGGAGGAGCAAGGTTGGGGCCCAACGCAGCGAAAGCTACAGAGCCTGGTCTTCCAATACAGGCCGACTCGGGGGCTTGGTCGCCCACCCCACGAGCCTGAGAGGGTACAATGGAAACATTCAACATAGAGACGAAGAGAAAGAAATTCATCCACGAATGTGCCCCCATACCCACCATGGAGCCACAATTAGAGGCAGGACACCCAACATGAAGCTATCGCCGATCATGCCGGGGCCCCCTAGGGGTGCGTCGTGAGTGTACGCCCCACAAACGCCACCTTAAGAACCGTCAGTCCGTCGAGATCGGGTTCAGCGACGAAAGGGGGATTGACAATAAAAGGTTCCCCTCGCTCGAGACGTTGGGTACTACAGTTCTACGGGTGCAAGAGTATGCCTCCTCAAGCACCCGGGCGTCAAAATAGAAGAAGTCCAAAGAAATAATCCAAAACAAGCAAAAGGTCGGGAGGAAACGACAAGCAGATAGGAGAAGAGGGGGGAGAAAAACGAAACATAAGGAAAAGGAAAAGCGATCCGGCACAATTATAGAGAAGACAGCAGCAGGAGTGCAAGGCCAGAAAAGCACAGAGGACTGCCCCACGGAGCATCACACTCCGGCAGCCGTCCACCAAGCCCCCTCACGACGCCAACGGGCCGGATGGGGAGGGGGTCACCATAGCAAAGCTTACATCACTTTATGTATAATTATAAAAAAATCATCAATAGGAGATTTAATGAACAAACGGGATGTTTAAGGGTCAACTGCGATAAACTGTCGTTATTTGAACATGAAGTCAGTTGGATTTTTTTGCAATACAAAACATAGCAATGCTGCATTTTCTATAGTTCCAAGCGCTTTATATTTATATTTGCAGAGGTTTGAATTTATTTTTAATATGGAAATATGCCACAAAACAAATGTTAACCTTTGAAATAAAAATTTAGAAAGCATTGGGTTAGAGTTATGCAATTTTTAGAATTATACACGATTTTCCCAGTTGCATCAGCCATTTCGTGAGGGGGCAGAGTCCCAACCTCAATATCTTAACACGTGTAAAGATTAATTACCTCTTTAGTGTTCAATTAATAAAAGTTTAATTCCTTGTATAATATATATATGTTCTGTATTAAGCTATATTTTTGGCATCACAACAAATCACATTTGTTATTGTCGAGGGTTCCAATATATTCGCCATTTCTCTCATTGATATAATCACCGAAGCTACATATATATTTCTGAAATTCTATCCCCAAGATTCCGTAAGTACAATTATAACAGTTATCTCAACAATAGTATTTCTTAAGCCATTGGAATGAGGGACAGCATAAAGAAAACCGTCCTATGGCAGGTTATAATAACTTATGGAACCACCTTCCTGCCGAAGCCGAAAAATCAGCCAAATAAACTCTTCTGAGCTTTTAGAAAAAAAAAAAAAAACCGAAAGGATCATCAGGGCAAAATGGAGAGACCTCAGACAAGCCACCGGCTTCCTGCCCTCATCGAAGCTACCTACTAGCATTTGCAGTCAGTCACAAAAATTAATAATAAAACAAAAAAACAAATCATGTTATGTGCGGAACTGCCTACCCGCCACGGCCGTAAAATTAGTAAAAAATAAAAACAGCTTCAAACTTAAATACACTCACACCTCTGAACTCGGGAACAACTACCTCTCACACCCCTTCCCTTCCCCAGCAAATGTCCTACAGTCTTCCCGAAGCCACCCCACTCACGCATGAATCAACATGATTTCGCAAAACTATATATGTATCCAAAGGGAACGCCGCCACCCAAATCCCTGGGCGCATATCAGCAATGATCTTGCAAAAAACTCTATATTTAAAAATAATGAGTAAACTATGAACAAAATTAATATTGTCATTATATTTTCTATATAAAGTGTGTATTATAATGAAGAAAAAGAATGTATTATAATGATTTTATAATAAACATTACATACATACTTTAACCCATTTATAATATTATATTTTAATAAATCAGGTTTGGCTGGCGTGCTCATTCCTATTATCTATCTTTAAAAAATAAGAAATATAATATAACCATATAAAGTAATACACTCAACATCCTATCATCCAGACACCTCGGGGCCCAACTATGATTGGATATGTAGTCGTGTCTGGATAAGTAGTCGAATTCTTCCCCAAGCACGAAAAATAATATCCTTATGTAAAAAAGTACGTAACAGTACATTGTTGTTTCACTAGATACTTCAAACAAAATGCCACAGAATACTGGTAATACAGCATCAGTGAATATGGGTACTCACCAAGTGTCCACATGTTTCTCTACATATTATAACAATTAATAATTATGATCGTGGAATGATGTGTTGATGAGTATACAGTAGTGGTGTTAACTGGGGGTTGAGGCACAGATGTTGAGGGGAGGGTTCGGTTTTTGTTTGATTAGGTTAGGTTGTTTAGTTAGCTTTGGTTAGGTTAGGCTTGTTTTGCTTTGGTTTGGTTAGGTTTGGTTTGGTTAGGTTTGCTTTGATTAGGTTTGCTTTGGTTAGGTTTGCTTTGGTTTAGGTTTGCTTTGGTTAGGTTTGCTTTGATTAGGTTTGCTTTGGTTAGGTTTGCTTTGGTTTAGGTTTGCTTTGGTTAGGTTTGCTTTGATTAGGTTTGCTTTGGTTTAGGTTTGCTTTGGTTAGGTTGGGTTTGGTTAGGTTTGCTTTGGTTAGGTTTGGTTTGGTTAGGTTGGGTTTGGTTAGGTTTGCTTTGGTTAGGTTAGGTTTGGTTAGGTTAGGTTTGCTTTGGTTAGGTTTGCTTTGGTTAGGTTAGGTTTGCTTGGGTTAGGTTAGGTTTGCTTGGGTTAGGTTAGGTTTGCTTTGGTTAGGTTTGCTTTGGTTAGGTTTGCTTTGGTTAGGTTTGCTTTGGTTAGGTTTGCTTTGGTTAGGTTAGGTTTGGTTAGGTTTGCTTTGGTTAGGTTTGCTTTGGTTAGGTTAGGTTTGGTTTGGTTAGGTTAGGTTTGCTTTGGTTAGGTTAGGTTTGCTTTGGTTAGGTTAGGTTTGCTTTGGTTAGGTAAGGTCATTCTTGCTTGGGTTTGCTTGGGTTTGGTTAGGTTTAGTTAACATTGGTTTGGCTGAGTTTGGTTAGGTAAGATTGGGTTTGGTTTGGCTGGGTTTGGTTTGACTGGGTTTGGTTTGGCTGGGTTTGGTTTGACTGGGTTTGGTTTGGCTAGGTTTGGTTTGGCTTGGCTGGGTTTGGTTTGGCTTGGCTGGGTTTGGTTTGGCTTTGCTGGGTTTGGTTTGGCTTGGCTGGGTTTGGTTTGGCTTGGTTGGGTTTGGTTTGGCTTGGCTGGGTTATGTTTGGTTTGGCATGGCTGGGTTTGGTTTGGCTTGGCTATGTTTGGTTTGGCATGGCTGGGTTATGTTTGGTTTGGCTTGGCTTAGCTGGGTTATGTTTGGTTTGGCTTGGCTGGGTTTTGTTTGGTTCTGCTTGGCTGGGTTATGTTTAGTTCTGCTTGGCTATGATTGGTTTGGTTTGGTTTGGTTAGGTTAAGATATACCAGTACAAACTTGTTTCATCGGCATTATAAATTTGGTCAGGAGAGAGAGAATCACAAACCCGAATTTATACACACATTCCTCTGCACATCTATCGCACCACACATCCACCACCACCACACAGGAGACATTCCAGATTCATCTTCCTTTATAAGCTGAATGCTCTAATAATCGATCATCACAATATATTTTCTCTTGTCTTCACTACTAGTTGAAGCCCTAAACAACATATTTCCTGCATTTCCAAACGCAATAGTAGCAAGATGCAAAAAATATCCAATGATATATAAGTGAGCGAGAGGTAGGGTTTTGTCGGCCACGGGTAAACAAGACAAACAGCAGCGCCACCAGCTACATCGGTGGCCGGCCGCGGAACTACATAGGTGGTCACTGGTCGGATAGCAACGAACAGATGGAATAAACAAATGATTGAGGTCCGGCAGTTAGGTCTGGGAGTGTACTTTTAATATCTGTGTGCTCTCATGTTGTGTAGATACAAAAGTGAGAAAAAATATTTTTAGTATATTTTCTCAAAAAGTTCTCTCTCGTTTTCCCCATCCTATTCTTTCCCTATGTTTATTTATCTCTCTCTCCATCCAATCCCACATTTTTCATTCTTCACTCTGGTGCAGAGCAACCTTCATGCAGACCCTCATTCAGTTCCCCAAGTCCGAGCTATTGGACATGGTAAATTTCTCTAAATAGTGCAGTATCTTAGTTGACCCTCTAATTATAAAAATTATTTTAATCTTTTTAACCTTTGAGTGCTAGTTCTCAAAAGGTTCTTTACCTCTGAAAGAGAGAGAGAGAAATTCTATTTTGTCCATATTCGCACGGGATGTTGAGCAACCTTCTTGCAGACACCTCGTTCAGTTCCCAACATCCAAGCTATTGGACATAGCAAATTTTACTAAATGAGGCAGTGTCTCCCCCCCCCCCCCCCTAACCAACTATTTTAGGCAGAAACTAAGCAATTGCAATCCATCCAGCCGGCGACTCGCCAGTGACGGTTGGAAAAATGTTTTGTTCTTACAAGCACTTACGACCTCTTTGAGTATTTGTTTGCCCACCCCCCCCATCCAAAAAAGAAAATACTGTTCAAGAAAATATGGGCTTATTTATACCAATTTATGGATATAAAAAGAAAAATAACTCAACATTTGTACAAGTTTTATTTACATAAATAAATAAGTGTCTATGCCTTTTTGTCATCTTAGGAAATAATCGGTTGACGGACATACGAAATGCCGCATCTGCAAATAGGACACTTTCTCACAGATACGAGACAAACATCGCACGTTACCATATATCTGCAGGACAGCAGTATGACACCCAATGTATTAAAGCACACCTTACACAAAATATCATCGACCTGAGACATTGGCAGAGATGGGTTCATCACGGTTTCGACATGGGATGCCACATCAAAGTCTGTGGCCTCTTCGTCAGTTTCGTCAGCAGGCCCAGTAGCGTCCACATCCATTTCATTAGCGACAATAGTCGTCCAGTATACTTCTTAGAGTACAAAAATAGTTAAAGGGAATCTTTTAACACTGTTCTTAACTAAAATTTTGTGTCATTAAGAAAAAAATAGTCAAGGACACTCTTTGAGACATCAAAGACACTCTTCGGGACACCAAAGTTACTCTGATACATCAAAACACACAATCAAAGACATCAATAATGCGCTCAAAGACGTCAAAAAACAACTCTCGTCCTCAAAAATTATTCTCAGTGACATCAAAAGTTATTCTCAGTCATCAGAGTTAATCTCAGAGTCATCAAAGTTACTCTCAGAGCCATCAAGGTTATTCTCAGAGTCATCAAAGGTAATCTCAAAGTCACCTTCGTTCATCGAAGTTGTTTTTCTAAGACATCTTCGTTCATCAAAAGTTATTCTCAGAGTCAACAAAAGTTAATCTTAAAGACCTCAAAATACTACTTATGTCCTCAAAAGTCATTCTCAGAGTCATTAAAAGTTAGTCTCAGTCATCAAAGTTGCTTTCTAAGATATTAAAGTTATTCTTAGTCATCAAAAGTTATTCTCAGTCACCTTCGTTCATCAATGTTGTTCTCTAAGATATCTTCCTTCATCAAAGCTGTTCTCTAAGACATCAATAATGTTCTCCGAGACATCTTCAAGCATTAAATAACACTCCCAAACGTAACTAGTTCAACTTTTCATATCAAACTTATACTTCTGTTAAATATATTTTCCTAGTCACTTTATCTTAAAACTGTTCTTTGAACATCCCTGCATAACCCCACCTAACATAGCTTACCCAAACTTAACCTAAACTTACCTAACCTAACCTATGCTAAACTTAACTAACCTAAGCTAACTTAACCTAACTTACCCAAACCTAACTTAACTAACCTAACTTAACTAAACCTAACCTATCCTAACTTACCCAAACCTAACCCAACATAACCTAACCTAACTTAACTAGCTTAACCTATCATAACTTAATCGAACCTACCTAACCTAACTTGCCCAAACTGAACTTAACTAGCGTACCTAACATAACTTACTTAAACCTTTAATTGCGCATTGCATCATATGATGATTTGGAGTACCGCGCACGATTTGAAAGGCCTGCGGGGTATAGGGGGTCCCCATACGCTGCCCAGGGGCTATAGTAAACAGCCGCCATTTTGAAAAAAAATCCAGCTCACGCTACTATCGCGTGGGAGGCCTCAGTTACCCAGCAGCCACCATGTCGAGCGCACGGCCGAACGCTTCCCGGGCACGCCCCACACAATCATTCACTCAAGAGCAAATAACCAGTGAATTATTTTCCGATGGTGAGGAAAGTGACTTTGATGACTGATATTTGTAAAGACTACACACAATTGGCCGATAATGATAGCACGGACAGTGAAAATGAGATACAGCCTCCTCCCATGGCGACGCCTATATGCTCACCCATGCCACCTCGCCCAGTGTCTACCCCAATTCATCCTCGACCTCACAGTTCCTGTGCTTATTTACAGTCTGAGGATCTGTTCGGTGACGAGTCAGAGGAAGGTGACTCTCTTTCTGGTTTTAGTGAAGTGGATTCAGAACAGTGTTACCGAGCCTGGTGCCAGTACCAGTGGTGTTTCTGGGCGAGATTTTGTCGCGTCAGCAGCGTCTCGCCCAGCCAAGCGCCACCGCATGGAACAACATGAGGCACCAAGAGCCTCATGTTCACGTGCCTCTACCTCATGTGCATGTAGTGGCCATACTGTGCGTAGACGGGCTTCAGCTCCTGGTCCACAGGGTGCATCGCTTCCTCGCCGTAGTGCCCCTGTTGCGTCCCCTGTGTCTTGCAGGACACCAGGTGTACTAGTGTGGAGTATTGGTGCTGGGTTTATTCCCCGAATTCCTGCCTTTGACAATAAAGACGTTGGGATTACAGAGCTTTTCCTTGATAATGGAGAGGATGTGAGTGAATGTGATTATTTTACAGCATTCTATGATGAGCCGCTCATGGAACATATTGTACACCAAACGAACCTTTATGCAGCTCATCTCATTAGAAGAGAGAGAACAGAATTTTCACGATTGCAACGTTGGAAAACCACCAATGATGGTGAAATATGTTTCTAGCGATAAGTATGTTGATGAAACACTGTCAAACACGCTCTCACAGATTACTGGAGCAAAGATCTGACTATTCCAACACCTTTCTTCGGGAAATATATGTCACGAGACAGATTTCAGATACTCCTCAGGTGTCTGCATTTTGCAAGTAATGAGGACCGGACAGAGGATGATAGACTTTGGAGAGTGAGGCACTATATGAATGAAGTGATTGGAAAATTCAAGAGATTTTTACGTACCAGCACAGAAGCGGGTGATTGATGAATCCCTTGTACTTTTCAAAGGATGTGTTTCATTCAAACGGTATATTCCCTCCAAACGAAACAGATTTGGATTGATATTCTTTGTACTGTGTGACTGTGAAACAGGATACGTGTTACACATGATTCCTGTATTCAGCTAGCGATGTAGACATTCCCGGTAACGACGAACATGGTTTCTCTGGTAGTGTGGTGAAGTCACTGATGGCACCATGGATGAACAAGGGCCACATCCTATACACAGATAATTACTATACAAGTCCATTGCTATGTAATGATCTGGTTCTCAGATCATTGGTTCTCCCTTCTCCCCTCGTTTCCTTCTCCCCTCTCCCCTCCTTCCTTCTCCCTTTCTCCCCTCCCCTTGCCCGTCATTCGTCTCCTCCTCTTCCCCCCCCCCCTGTCGCCCATTTGTCAGGAGCCAAGAGGTTGACCTAAGGGTGGCCCTGATACCTTTGGCTTCCCCCACTTAACTCCTCCCCACTCAGATTTCCCTCTCCATCTCCCTCACAATTCCCTCTCCCCGGTCTCTTCCCCATACCAGGCGAGTCAAATGTCCCTACTCTTTATCTTGGAGGAGACAGGCTTGAACATATACCTTATTCTATTCTATTCCCCTAGAGGCACAATGGATATCTACTGAGGACATGAATCAGTGCACAATACCTTAAAATCGCACTGAGGCCAAGATGTTGACGGCTGCCCTCAGCCCCTTGGATGCGGGCTTGCGGCCCTTATTCCACACACTCCCTAGACACCATACCGAAATTTTGTTTTACCAGCTTATTGCTGGAAAGGATTACTCCTCCCACCATCTAATACAGCCCCAGGGCTCCACCCATTATTTTGGCAATGGCCAACCATTTAACACTTAGGCCTGAGGTCTGACTCTCTAGGGCCAATAAGGACTTGTGTATAGAGGGTATAAACAGCAAGAGAAGGTTGGGAGCCGCCATTTTGGTGAGGGCGGTGGTGTCGTCTGCACGACGCCACCGTGCAGACAACGGTGTTGTTTACTGGTTACCACGATGGTCTTTGGGCACCATACCGGTTTATTTGTACAAGTATGGTGAATAAAACAGGTAGATATTATATATAATGTCTGTATATAGCATAACAACACCACACAGTATTGTTGGAGGAGAAATATTAGTGCGTCTGGCCTTGAGGGCGGCAGCCATCAGCTGACTGTGTGAGGTCCTACGTCTTTGTGCCTTTACTCACCATACAAGCTTAGATGTACAGTTATGGTGAACAAAACATGTAGATACTGTAACCCCGCGATTATCCGGGATTCAAACATCCGGAAAACGCCCTTATACGGCCAAAATCGTGATCGGATAAAGTTATCACAATATCCGGCCAAAATGGCCACAGGAACCGGATAAAAGCTGGTTTGGCCGGATGAAAATACGGCCATACCGTATTAATCCCGTCTGTGGCTCTAGACTCATGGTGAAGGAGGGGGGTTGGGTGGGTGGTGTTGGGAGGGTGGGTGGTGTTGGGAGGGTGGGAGGGGAGCGTCAGGAGGGACCACCTGGGTACAGGAATTACCATTAATTTTAGAACAATTAATCATAGCCAAAACCAAATGAAATAAGTACTAGTAATTATGTAATAACAAATAAATAAGTTTCCTAAAAGCATTGTGCACAGGCTGAAGTTTCCTTCAAAAATATTGTGAATTTTTTTCCTCCTGGCGGCCTATGTAACGCGCTATAGCTGCCCCACCCCAAGTGGACCCGTCCAACACTGGTCAACCCATGTGCGTCCGTCCCTCGTGTTATACACAGTGCTGCGCCATTAGTGAAATATTTTTTTAAATAACTTTCTTAATTTTCATAGTAATTTTGAACATTTTTGGCCAAGAATATGTCTGGTAGCAGCATCAATCGTTCTGGAAGTGTTAAGAGGAAGAAGATTGTCCTAGCAATTAAAGACAAGTTACATGTTGTTCAACCAGTGAGGCGTTACAGGCAGCCAAGCGCCTTCAACAAGTGAGGCGCCACAGGCAAGCCAACCTCCTTTAACAAGTGAGGCATTACAGGCAAGCCAAGCGCTTTCAACAAGTGACGCGCCACAGGCAAGCCAAGCGCTTTCAACAAGTGAGGCGCAAGGAAGCGCCTTTAACAAGTGAGGAGTCACAGGCAAGCCAAGCGCCTTCAACAAGTGAGGGCATGCAAGCGCTTCAACAAGTGAGGTGCAAGCAAGCGCCTTCAACAAGTGAGGCCTCACAGGCAACCCAAATGCCCTCAACCAGTGAGGCTTCAGCAGCTGGCAGTCAAAACTAACTTAGCTTAATGAACTGTACAGTAATTTTAAGTGTTAATTTTAGTGTTGTGTTAGTATAGGTTATGTAAATTGTTAAGAATTTTTAACTTCAAGATGTGTGGCATCAATCAAGAAGACGAACACCAACAAGGTAAGTTGAGGTTTCTAGTTGAATATTTAATAATTGTATGTGGCAAGGCAATTCAAATTATGTTGTTTGTAGTATAAAAATAGTTGGAAATGGTCACTTTTGGACTCGTAGGTGAAAAAGTACCATTATCCGAAAAATGTGATAATCCGGCTGGGGGTCCTTCCCATATAGTCCGGATGATCGAGTGGAGACAGTACTTATATATAATGTCTGTATATAGTGAATTATAGCAAAAATAGTATTGTAGGAGAATGTGGGCGAGTCAGATGACTTGAGGGAGGGCGGGAGTGGCTGGTTGGTACACAGCGGTCACTCCTCGTTACTTTTTGACTCATAATAGCTACTTAGTGGTTCGTTATAGTGAACAAAACATGCAGATACTTATACTGTATATAACCTGTGCTTATAGTGTAATAACCGGCAAAGTATTTGTTCACTGATTGATGAACATAATTGAATCAACAATATGCACACCATATTTTTGAGTACAGCAATGATTCACTCATTTTATTATATAAATATATCAAACTACACACTATTGAATAATATTACAGCAAAAAAACTATGAAAAATCAGAGACATTGAAATAATTAGGTAATTATCTCTTTGTGGCAACTCCGGCCTGACAGCTGGCGAGCAACAGACCGCCTGGGACGCACACTGAGTCAGCGCCTATTTTTTGCCAGATTTCCCCGCCCTATAGCAGGCAATATATGCCACTTACGATTTTTTTATTATTTTTCCCGTGATCAATGAACACAAATTAACAGGTTAGGAAGAAAAAATATTTTTTTTTTTTCAAAATTACATGCGCCTGTGGGGAAGAAAGGATATTATACCCCTAGCATGTTAAGGGTTAACTAAACCTAATCTAACCCAACCCAACCTAACCTTTCCTACCTAACATAACTTACCTAACCGAACCTACCTGACCTAACCTACCCTAACATAACTTACCTAACCTAATGAAACTTACCTAACCTAATGTAACTTACCTAACCTATGTAACTTACCTAACTTACCCAAACCTAACTTAATCTGACTTACCTAAC